>NC_068409.1:14746589-15052583 GCF_023724105.1 Carassius gibelio | reverse complement strand
CACTCTTTCTTAATTCCATCTGTCTGTTTAGACAACTGGTAATTACCAGTCTTGCTGACTGCATCTATGCAGCATCCATAAGGGAAATCTCGCATCACACACAAACACACAGGCATAATTCATGCCCCAGGCATGCTCCACATGCACGCTGCCATTGTCTGTCCTCTCACGTTGATATCTTAGACAGGAAGGGCTGAATGATCTGGTGGTGAGCATGCAGTGAGAATAACATGACCATTTTAGTACTGCATGAACCTATGTGGCTCCTGCTATAGAATTAGACGTGATGGGATTGTGATTATGATCATAAATGTCATTTTCTATTTTTCCTTATTTGGTCTGTTTCCTGTCCTTGTTTTGGTTTGATTATAATTGATTCCCTCTACCTGTCTGTTCCTTGTTATCCTGCCTTTTATAAGCCCATGTCCTTTCTGTTCAGTTTTGTGGGGTCTACCAGTTCCATACATGTGTCTTCCTAGTGGATTAATAAAGACCATTTCGATTACCCTCAGTTCTGTGTTCCTAAGACCCGACCGAAAAAGTGTAAGTTCTGTGACTACCCTCCTTTTCTTCACACTATATAAATGGGTATTTACACATCAAAATATATAGCTATAGCATCATATTTTTGAAAAGGTTCCCTAAACTTATGCATTATATTTTATAAACATACAGTATTGTTCAAAATAATAGCAGTACAATGTGACTAACCAGAATAATCAAGGTTTTTCGTATATTTTTTTATTGCTACGTGGCAAACAAGTTACCAGTAGGTTCAGTAGATTCTCAGAAAACAAATGAGACCCAGCATTCATGATATGCACGCTCTTAAGGCTGTGCAATTGGGCAATTAGTTGAATTAGTTGAAAGGGGTGTGTTCAAAAAAATAGCAGTGTGGCATTCAATCACTGAGGTCATCAATTTTGTGAAGAAACAGGTGTGAATCAGGTGGCCCCTATTTAAGGATGAAGCCAACACTTGTTGAACATGCATTTGAAAGCTGAGGAAAATGGGTCGTTCAAGACATTGTTCAGAAGAACAGCGTACTTTGATTAAAAAGTTGATTAGAGAGGGGAAAACCTATAAAGAGGTGCAAAAAATGATAGGCTGTTCAGCTAAAATGATCTCCAATGCCTTAAAATGGAGAGGAAAACCAGAGAGACGTGGAAGAAAACGGAAGACAACCATCAAAATGGATAGAAGAATAACCAGAATGGCAAAGGCTCAGCCAATGATCAGCTCCAGGATGATCAAAGACAGTCTGGAGTTACCTGTTAGTACTGTGACAGTTAGAAGACGTCTGTGTGAAGCTAATCTATTTTCAAGAATCCCCCGCAAAGTCCCTCTGTTAAAAAAAAGGCATGTGCAGAAGAGGTTACAATTTGCCAAAGAACACATCAACTGGCCTAAAGAGAAATGGAGGAACATTTTGTGGACTGATGAGAGTAAAATTGTTCTTTTTGGGTCCAAGGGCCACAGGCAGTTTGTGAGACGACCCCCAAACTCTGAATTCAAGCCACAGTACACAGTGAAGACAGTGAAGCATGGAGGTGCAAGCATCATGATATGGGCATGTTTCTCCTACTATGGTGTTGGGCCTATTTATCGCATACCAGG
The DNA here is from genome assembly GCF_023724105.1 of Carassius gibelio. Classification (NCBI taxonomy): domain Eukaryota; kingdom Metazoa; phylum Chordata; class Actinopteri; order Cypriniformes; family Cyprinidae; genus Carassius; species Carassius gibelio. The sequence goes on along the minus strand of NC_068409.1, from coordinate 15,050,966 downwards.
GATCATGGATCAGTTTGCATATGTTAAAATACTTGAAGAGGTCATGTTGCCCTATGCTGAAGAGGACATGCCCTTGAAATGGTTGTTTCAACAAGACAATGACCCAAAACACACTAGTAAACGGGCAAAGTCTTGGTTCCAAACCAACAAAATTAATGTTATGGAGTGGCCAGCCCAATCTCCAGACCTTAATCCAATTGAGAACTTGTGGGGTGATATCAAAAATGCTGTTTCTGAAGCAAAACCAAGAAATGTGAATGAATTGTGGAATGTTGTTAAAGAATCATGGAGTGGAATAACAGCTGAGAGGTGCCACAAGTTGGTTGACTCCATGCCACACAGATGTCAAGCAGTTTTAAAAAACTGTGGTCATACAACTAAATATTAGTTTAGTGATTCACAGGATTGCTAAATCCCAGAAAAAAAAAAATGTTTGTACAAAATAGTTTTGAGTTTGTACAGTCAAAGGTAGACACTGCTATTTTTTTGAACACACCCCTTTCAACTAATTGCCCAATTGCACAGCCTTAAGAGCGTGCATATCATGAATGCTGGGTCTTGTTTGTTTTCTGACAATCTACTGAACCTACTGGTAACTTGTTTGCCACGTAGCAATAAAAAATATACTAAAAACCTTGATTATTCTGGTTAGTCACATTGTACTGCTATTATTTTGAACAATACTGTATATGTCCAAAAAACAAAAAGTGAGAAAAGTCATCAAGTGAGAAAAGAAAAGGTTTGTTCACTGTTACGCAACACTAACATTCAAAAGTAGTCGGTTTAAATAAAATCCTCTGGCATTATTTAATACATATCAGATTTTAGATAATGTGCCTGAAAAAATTAGGAATTAAATGTGGCTAGCGCAACATATGCAAACAATTATGGTCCAGCGCTGTGAGTTATGACTGAGGCTTCTGAGCTGACGGGGTATAATGAAGGTCTACAGATGAACTGGCTGTGATTTACCACACTTACAATATAAATCAAGTTTTCATCCGCCTATTTAGAAGCACAGGTGATGCAGCTCACAGAATCTGTCAAAGTTTAGAGAGATAAACTAGCTATCAAAAAAGAGTTCAAAAGAGATGCCAGTTTTGTGAAACGGAGTCTGTAATTCAGCTGCATTTCTGAGAAACTCTTGAGAGAAGTCATACTGTCTCCATTTGTGTGTCTCTCTCGGTTCTTCCCTTCATCTCTAGCCTTTGCTGATGGATCTACACTGTGGCTCCTGCTCTGGAATACCAAACAGAGGAAGTGCGGAGCACTCTGCGAGAGAGGAAAGATGACGCGGGGGACTCTGAGACACGGACGTATCGATCGTTGAAGGGAGAGGCGACCGGACAAGTCTGTGCTGTCCCTTCAGCTTTTAGAGGAGATGCTGAATAAAACATCAGAGGCCTACTGGAGCTGAAAGAACAGTGTGTTCACTTCCGAGATGGGATTTAGGAGACGAAGACAGTGCAGGCAGGTAGAAACAGAGCAAGGGCTAAAATGGCTGCTCGTCTTGGGTCTTCCCTGTTTGTGTACTTCAAGTTCAGTGGATGAGGGCAAAGCAATTTAGAAGAGAGCCAAAAAGGTCTGTCAGGATTGATCGAGAGACAAACCCTAGAAGCCAAAGACAGTCAAATCTAAAATCAAGCCTTTTGAATGGTTCATGACTTATGATACGAGAAAACTTCATGCTCATCCCACAAGGCCAGTGTTCAGCTGTGTTGTTTAACGGTCACTAGCCACTTCTTGCTGCAATTGTGATAGCCAAATAATGTAAAAATAGCATGATATTATATTGATATTATTTGTTTTTATTTCTTTAGTTGTTTTATTTATTTGTTGTATTATTTTTGTTTACACTGTATAAAATAATATATACACATAATATATGCACGTTTTACACTGTATAAAATAATATATACACATGCATGTTTTTGAAATAAGTCTGTTAAGTCTATTTATTTGATCAAAAATACAGAAAAAAACTGAAAACTTTTGAAACGTTATTAAAATTTAAAAATAAATGTTTTCTATTTTAATATACTTTAAAATTATTTTTTTTCCTGTGATGCAAAGTTGGATTTTCAGCAGAGATTTCCCTACATTACTCTAGTCTTCAGTGTCACATGAGCCTTCAGAAATCATGTGGAAAGCATGAAATGTGTTTTTCCAGACAGAACGTTCAAAAGAACACCATTCTTTTGAAACTGAAATCTTTTGCAGCAGTCTGTTATTTTTTTTATCAATTTAAGGGGTCCTTGCTGGTTAAAGTATAAATTATTTAATAATGATAATGATAATAATAATAATAATAATAATAATAATACTGATTCTCTACTACCATTGGTACCATTTAACACATAGCCCACATAACTCCAAACTCTCTATATATTAGGCTGCAATATATATCTACTACATATATGACATATTAACACCTATCAGGTGAGATTGGTGGAACTATATTCTTTGGCAGACCTTGACCCTGACGATCCTGAGGCACTTACCCCATTGGCCACATCCATATTTTTTCCCATGGTGTTATTGAACCCATGAGACACATGAGTATGTGTCTTTAATTTTTGTTCCATATATCAAGACTGTTTCTTCAATAACTGCTTCTAATGTAACTCTAATGCAACTATTATACTCTTAACACTGCATTGGTTCAACTGAATGACATTTCTCAGATAGCAAAGTGAAATGTGTCTATTTCACCGAATCTAATGCTGCATACTGACTGTCAAAACTGTTCTGAGCAAATATAGTACAGGATGCAGTAAGCACACAAACTAGCTTTGTGACATAAACTGTTATTAAACGAATATCTGTGGTCTACAGCACAACAGCTGTTCACTTGATGCCTTATTTGATAGAAACTTGTTTCTCCTTAATGAAATAGGCAGTTAGCATTTGCACAAGGTGTAAAATCTTTTTGAAAGATGTAACACGGTGGTTTCCATGGCACCGCCTATAGATTTCAAGGTGAGCAGGACCTAAAAAAAGACTAACCGTGACTTTGAGCAGTGGGAAGGCTGCCGGTTAGTGGCACATCACTATGACACATTTGATAAGACAACTTTCTGTATCACGATGAATAACACTGAAGAAATTAGAGGGGATACATATTGCATGCTTTAAAAATTGGCAAAAATGAAAAATCATGAAGCAATAAGCCACATGAGCCTTTGCATTGAAGAGATTTTTCCATAGTTAAGATGCAAAGTGAACTCCTAAAAACCACTGTAAAATCACTGTGCACATAAAGTCCAGCTACAAACTCTGACCCCTTTGAACATGGCCTATCCAATCAGATTTTCAAGTTTTAATTTTAGTTTTGTATCTTATTTTTTACAATGTACCTGTGGTCTAATATGCAACAAATCTTTCCAGGCCTTAAATCCCATCTCATGCCTTTTATAAGAGCTTACAGAGGCTTTAGACTAAATGTTGTTAAGAAAGCGTGATCTGGGATTCAATAGCAATCAATTGGAAAATGTTGTGTTCAGCTTTAAGGCCTAATCCTGTTCTATCATAACTCTCTCAGCCTGTCAGAGACAATCTGATTTAAGACCGTCCCTGACCTTATGGCGACAGTGTAAGGGGAGAAAAGGAAGCACTATGGAAGACTAAAAATTAATTTAGAGGCTTGAATACTGTTAGTTGTATGACTGCAGTAATTATCTACTGTGAGAGAACGATGCTTTGTGCTTTCAGAAAACAAGGGAGGAGAGAGTGTCTCTCTGACTGAGTAAGGCGGAGCATAAATATCTATTTGTCTCTCTCTCTGTCTGTCTTTCTTTCTCTCTCTCTCACACACACACACACACACACACACACACACAGGGGAATAAAGTAATTCAGTAGGAGCAGACTGATGCACTTTGATTTTCAGACACAATAAAAGAAATGAGGTTAAATAACAGATGAGCTGCAATTTAAAAAACGGATTTGAATTCTTCAGGGAATTTTCAGGCCAAATTCTTTCTAAGCTAAAAAATACAATTGTAATCAAATTTGTTTTCTGGCACACTAAACAGGACAAATCTATTTGATAAACATAATTTATACAAAGGAAATATTACAAAAAAAATAGCACATGAATGTGTTTATATATATATATCTCTAAACAACATGTAAAAATATATATATTTTACATTCTGTTGCATTACATACACTACATACATATATAAAACTAAATGTTTGTGTGTGTATATACAGTATATATATATATATATATATATATATAATTATTATTATTATTTTTTTTTTTTTTTTTTTTTTAAGTTAATAAGTTACACAGAGAAAAGGTCAATTTAGCATGTTGTGTTTTGCATGTTGTACTTATGCTGGTGTCCTCAACATGCTTCTTAAGTGGCTTGACCAATAAGTCAACTAGCCTTACCAGAAAGACCATGCTAGTATAAGCTGGTCTTTTCAGCTGCTGTCCTTAAGTACCTCAGCAGTATGATCACGTGAATTTAGGAAGCTGTAACAATGTGAGACTGTGTCTGCTCTATATCTGTCTTAAGGTTAGTAAGTGAACGTGTGTGTGTGTATGTGTGTATGTGTCTTTACACGTCTGCCCTAGTTTTGTCAACGCAAACACACACTCACCCAGTCTTTTTTATTCACACAAACTCATAAATTCTCACAAGGGATGGCAGATGTCAGGCCGATTTACACTGTAAGAGACTTAGTGATGCAACCTTGTGCGTATCCCAGCATCCCTCTCATTACACTGAGTGTTCACCGAGAGATAAACTGTCCTCAGATCAGAGCCCTCACACCAAATTGCATATGAAAATAAATACACATTCCACTGTGTATGCCAGACAGTTGCATAGTAGATGCATGTGTGTTACCCTAACAGTGCTGTTTCTGTTTATGTTGCCTTTAAAAGCCAGACAGGCCTGTGCTTTATGTCTGTCTGTGTGCACATAAATGAAATCCCCCTTGAAAGCTTCCATTGCAAATACTGTAGTTGAATGATCTGCTTAGATTAATGATTCAAGTATCTAAACACATGCAAAACAGTTCTGCCCCTTGGCAGAATTCACTGGCACTGAGCAGGAACCTCAGCTACAAGAGGCAATTCTTCTTGCGGCAAGAGACTGTGTCCCTCGGATGAGTTCAGTGGGCTTTGAAAGGTGAGAGTGTAAAAGAAAGCAAAAGAGAGACTGTGCATAATCGACTGACAGTTTTGTGAAGGCTGGAGAACTTTTCGACAGGCTCAGAAGGTGCTGACAGAGATGTATATGCGTGAGACACTGAGATTAAGAGAAAAGAGAACAAAGGTGAGGGAAGGACAGTCAGAATAAGAGCTGGGTAAAAAGACACTCATGAAAGTGTCATCAAGAATTCAGAAGAGGAAAAAATGGTCCAGGCCATGTCACTAAGGGATACTGTATGTGTGCAAATTTAAAGAAATACGCTACTGTTCAAAAGTTTGGGGTTGGTAAGATTTTTTAATGGTTCTGAAAGAAGCCTCCCATGCTCACCAAAGCTGCCTTTGGTATTTTTGGTAAAAATACAGTAAAAACAGTAATATTGTGAAACATTATTACAATTCAAAATGGTTGGTGCTGGTTAAAGGGTTTGTTCACCCAAAAATCCAAATTATGTCATGTGGCAGGGGGGGCGTGGTTTAGCGAAGTCTGCAGCGGGAGAGAGAATCAGGAGACGAGCGGTAAGTGAGTGGTTTGGGCAAAAATTATCATCACCTGTTTCTCGTTCTAGTAATTGGCGTGGAGAGAGTATAAAACGCCGGGAGAAACGGATGCAAGAGAGAGAGAGACGGACTGCTGACCCGAACCGGAGACGGAAAACCGGAAGGAGTGAACCGGAAGTTTGACAGAGCGTGTCAGAATAAGAGTCACCGTTTGGGTGTTTGTGATTTTCTTTGTTCTTTGTTTGGTTTTGGTTAAATAAATACGTCAGCAGTCCAGCCGACCCCTTTGTCCTCTTCCTTGCCACACGAACTTACTACACTGGTTGCCGAAACCCGGGAAGGAAGAAGGACCGCCGCCGCCATGCAAAGCCCGTCCTCCACGCCGCTTGCGGATATCATCGCTTCCCTCGCGGTCCTGCACCAAGAACAACATCAGGCCCTGCTGGACCTGAGGACCGATCAGGAGAGACGATTCCAGGCCATCGTTCAGGCCCAGCAGGAGGACCGCGAGAGGTTCCGAAGCTGGATGGATCGGGAGGTTCGCGCCGAGGCCGCCGGGCCGCCCGCTGCCCCCATGCACCTGCCGCTTCACAAGATGGGGGCCCAGGACGATCCGGAGGCCTTCCTGGAGCTCTTCGAAAAGTCGGCGGAGGCCTGCGGGTGGCCCCGCGAGCAGTGGCCGGTACGCCTAATACCCCTGCTCTCCGGTGAGGCCCAGGTGGCCGCGCAACAACTTCCGGTGGCGAACCTCCTGGTCTTCGACGACCTCAAGAGGGCCTTTATCCAGCGGGTCGGCCGGTCGCCAGAGCAACATCGCCAGCGCTTCCGGTCCCTGGATTTGGGCGAGGCCGGCCGGCCCTTCGCGATGGCCCAACAGCTCCGGGACTCCTGCCGCAAGTGGCTACTGGCCGAGGGAAGTGACGTGGAGCATGTCGTCGACCTGGTGGTGCTGGAGCAGTTCATCGCTCGGCTTCCCAAGAAGACGGCCGAGTGGGTCCAGTGCCACCGCCCCACGTCGCTGGACTCGGCCATCCATCTGGCGGAGGACCACATGGTGGCGTGCCCAGGGGTCGGCGCACCCCCACCTGCTAACTCTCTCTCTCCTTCTCTCTCTCTCCCCTCTCTCTCTCGCCCTGTCCCTCTCCCTAGGTCCCGTCCACCCGGCCCTCGTCGTGTCCCGCCCCGGGGGCGGGGCGGGATCGACCATGGACACTTCGGGAGCCCAAGGGCCCCGCCCAGGGGGGCAGGGATTGTGCCTGCTGGGGGGGACAGTGCTTCCGTTTCTCCACTCTCTCCGCGCCAATTCTCCAATCCACTCCCTGCCACTGGGGCGGCGGGTAGGTCTGGGCTGGCCTGTTGGTGTTGCGGGGACCCGGAGCATTTCGTGGACAGGTGTCCAGCGATGGAGGTGGGGACGATGATCCGGGTCCCGGATGTCCCACAGGTCACCCCCGGTCAGGCTGGCGAGTACCAAATACCCGTGAGTATCAAGGGGGGTACATATCCGGCCTTGGTGGATTCGGGATGTAACCAAACCTCAATCCATCAAAGCCTGATTCAACCGGGGGCATTGGATACAAGCCGCGTGGTTAAGGTGCGGTGTGTACACGGGGATGTGGTGGAGTATCCGGTTGTCCCAATTAGCATTCATTTCCGGGGACAAAAGCATAGTGTAGAGGTGGCGGTTAGTCCCCACCTCCGGCATCCGGTAATTTTGGGAACGAATTGGCCCGCGTTTGCGGTTTTATTGGGGTCGTTATGTGCGGATGCCTCTTGGGGAAATAAGGCACGGAAGGAGGCCGTGCGGGTACAGGTGGGAGAAACTGAGCCAGGGTCGCTGTGGTCTGCTTCAGGGGAACCGAACGAAATCGGGAGACTAATTCTCTCGGAGCGTGATGACTTTCCTCTGGAGCAGTCTCAGGATGAGACACTAAAACATGCGTTTCAACAGGTCCGCGCCATCGATGGCCAGTCTCTCCAACCTGCCCTCCCGCTCTCCTATCCGTATTTTGCCATTTTAAAAGACCGGTTGTATAGAGTGACCCAAGACGCTCGGACAAAATTGAATACAACCCAATTGTTAATTCCAAAGAGCCGCCGGGAAATGCTTTTCCAGGCGGCTCATTCTAATCCTATGGCGGGCCATTTGGGACAGGCCGCAACACTAAATCGCCTCATGGCCCGCTTCTTTTGGCCGGGCATTCATGACAACGTGCGCAGGTGGTGCGCGTCTTGTCCGGAATGTCAATTGGTAAACCCACCGGCCACCCCAAAAGCGCCTTTGCGCCCTCTTCCCTTAATGCAGGTCCCCTTCGAGACAATTGGCATGGACCTCATCGGGCCATTAGAGCGATCGGCACGAGGACATCGCTTTGCATTAGTCATAGTTGATTATGCAACACGATATCCTGAAGCGGTGGCCCTCCGCAACATTTCCGCTAAAAGTGTTGCGGATGCCCTGTTTCGTCTTATCTCCCGGGTGGGGGTTCCAAAAGAAATCCTCACCGATCAGGGCACGGCGTTTATGTCACGTACGCTACGCGAACTGTACGGATTGTTGGGCATTAAATCGATTCGAACTAGCGTCTATCACCCACAAACCGACGGCCTGGTCGAACGATTTAATTGCACACTTAAATCCATGATTCGTAAGTTCGTTCATGAAGACGCCAAAAATTGGGATAGGTGGCTAGAGCCCTTGTTATTTGCTGTGCGAGAGGTCCCACAAGCCTCCACGGGGTTTTCCCCCTTCGAGCTTCTCTATGGACGCCAGCCCCGGGGGGTGCTCGACGTACTGAGAGAAACTTGGGAGGAGGGACCGTCTCAGGGCAAAAACGAAATTCAGTATGTGCTGGACTTGAGAACAAAACTCCACACATTGGGGCGGCTATCCATGGAGAATTTGTTACAAGCCCAGGACCGCCAGAGCCAGCTGTATAACAGGGGAACTAGGTTACGCAAATTTGCACCGGGAGAGAAAGTACTTGTATTACTCCCACCGTCGAGCTCCAAATTAATGGCTAAGTGGCAGGGACCGTTTGAGGTCGCACGACAGGTCGGAGATCTCGATTATGAGGTAATACGGTCCGATAGGAACGGGTCCAGTCAGATATACCACCTCAACCTCCTTAAAAAATGGAATGAGGCGGAATCAGTGATGTTGGCAACGGTGATTGGCGGAGAGGATGATCTCGGGCCAGAGGCGAATATCAAACCCCAATCCCTCGCCCTGGCTCCAGGTGGAGACCACCTCTCGCCGTCCCAACTCACTGATGTAACGAAATTGCAGGCAGAGTTTGCCGACGTCTTCTCGCCCCTACCGGGCCGTACTAACCTAATTCAGCACCATATCGAGACCGAGCCGGGCGTGGTAGTTCGCAGCCGGCCGTATCGTTTACCTGAGCACAAGAAACAAGTAGTTCAGGCTGAATTGGGCGCTATGCTTGACATGGGGGTAATAGAAGAATCTAATAGTAACTGGGCGAGCCCGATAGTTTTAGTTCCGAAAACGGACGGCTCAGTCCGATTCTGTGTAGATTACCGCAAGGTGAATGCTGTGTCGAAATTCGACGCGTATCCAATGCCGCGGGTTGACGAGTTGCTTGATCGGCTAGGCACGGCTCGCTTTTATTCGACATTGGACTTAACAAAGGGCTATTGGCAGATCCCCTTGTCTCCATTGTCCAGAGAAAAGACAGCTTTCACAACGCCGTTCGGATTACACCAATTTGTTACCCTTCCGTTTGGCTTGTTCGGGGCCCCAGCTACCTTCCAGCGCCTCATGGATCGGATTCTACGGCCCCATGCTGCATATGCTGCTGCCTACCTAGATGATATTATTATATTTAGTAATGACTGGCAGCGGCATATGCAGCATCTGAGGGCTGTCCTGAGGTCGCTGAGGGGAGCGGGGCTCACGGCCAACCCAAAGAAGTGTGCGATTGGGCGTGTGGAAGTAAGGTATCTGGGCTTCCACTTGGGGCATGGGCAGGTGCGTCCCCAAATTGATAAGACTGCCGCTATTGCGACCTGCCCACGACCCAAGACCAAAAAGGAGGTAAGACAGTTCTTGGGGCTGGCGGGATATTATAGACGGTTTATTCCTAATTATTCGGACCTCACCAGCCCTTTGACTGACCTTACTAAAAAGGAGGTACCAGATACGGTCCAGTGGACGGAGCCGTGTCAGCAGGCCTTTACTCAGGTCAAGGCTGCTCTGTGTGGCGGGCCGCTGTTACACTCTCCTGATTTTTCTCTCCCTTTTCTGTTGCAGACAGACGCATCGGACAGGGGGCTGGGGGCAATCCTGTCCCAGGAGATAGAGGGGGAGGAACGGCCGGTGCTGTACATTAGCCGGAAGCTCTCGAAGAGAGAGGCTAAGTACAGCACCATCGAGAAAGAGTGCCTTGCCATCAGATGGGCCGTCCTCACCCTCCGTTATTATCTCCTGGGACGGGAGTTCACCCTCTGTTCGGACCACGCTCCGCTGCAGTGGCTCCACCGCATGAAGGATACCAACGCGCGGATCACTCGTTGGTATCTAGCTCTTCAGCCTTTTAAGTTCAAGGTGATCCACAGGCCGGGTGTTCAGATGGCGGTGGCCGACTTCCTCTCCAGAAATGGGGGGGGGGCTGCAGGCCGGATGGCTCCCCGGCCTGAGTCGGGCGGTGGGGGTATGTGGCAGGGGGGGCGTGGTTTAGCGAAGTCTGCAGCGGGAGAGAGAATCAGGAGACGAGCGGTAAGTGAGTGGTTTGGGCAAAAATTATCATCACCTGTTTCTCGTTCTAGTAATTGGCGTGGAGAGAGTATAAAACGCCGGGAGAAACGGATGCAAGAGAGAGAGAGACGGACTGCCGACCCGAACCGGAGACGGAAAACCGGAAGGAGTGAACCGGAAGTTTGACAGAGCGTGTCAGAATAAGAGTCACCGTTTGGGTGTTTGTGATTTTCTTTGTTCTTTGTTTAGTTTTGGTTAAATAAATACGTCAGCAGTCCAGCCGACCCCTTTGTCCTCTTCCTTGCCACACGAACTTACTACATGTCATTAATAACTCACCCTCATGTCGTTCCAAACCCGTGAGACCTCCATTTATCTTCGGAACACAGTTTAAGATATTTTAGATTAGTCCGAGAGCTCTCAGTCCCTCCATTGAAACTGTGTGTACGGTATACTGTCCATGTCCAGAAAGGTAAGAAAAACATCATCAAAGTAGTCCATAATTCTCACTGACTCTCTGATGTCACATGGATTACTTTGGATGATTTCTTACCTTTCTGGACATGGACAGTATACCATACACACAGTTTCAATGGAGGGACTGAGAGCTCTCGGACTAATCTAAAATATCTTAAACTGTGTTTCCGAAGGTGTTTGGAACGACATGAGGGTTTTTTTTTTTTTAAAAAGGAATCTTCAAATGATTATTAGTTGTGTTTTATTTATTTATTTAACAAAAGTTTGTAGTTAAAAGTCTACCCAATTGCTTGTCCATATAACTTATGCACTATATTATATAGAGTATTATTATTTACTATTTAAGTCATATGTATAGCACCATACATTGTCCAGCAAGCTTTACAGCTGGCTTATAACTTATGACTGGGGTGGACAGGATAGAACAGCCATTCAAGTGTGCAAAACAGCGTGTACTACCATTATTTATTCATATTTTGCATGGTTTTTATGTGCGTTACCATTGTAGAACTTTCTATTCCAAAGAAGGTAGAGCCTGATTCTCCACCATGCTTCACCATAGTTTGTATGACTGTAAATTGTGCAGAAGAAAAGCAGCATACAGGATTGGAATGACATGGAGGTGTATAAACATGTGAATGTATTGTATGTAAATGTGTATGTAATGTGACTAAATAATGAAGCACAATGACTTTTTGAAAAAAAAATTGAATTCATATCACTTGTATTGTTTTTGCACCACAGAGCTCAACACTGTCAAAGAATTTCATTACTCACTAGACTACAGTGCCAACAAGTTCAGAATTACCAAGAAATAAACTAATCTGAAATTGTATCACTCCAGCAGTTTGAAAAGTGTTGAGTCAAATGCCAGCTACCTAATTGTTCCGGCAGCCCTGCATGTGTGTTTTCATCAAGGTTTGTGTGCGTGTGTGTGTGTGTGTGTATGTGTGAGCTTCAGTAGCATTGGAATTTAAACATTTTTGTTTAAACCGTTCAGCTGAATCGTTAGCCTACCCATTACCTCCCTATCCCCCTTTAGCCCATTAAGACTCCAAACACACTGAACTTGTGGTTGTTCCTCTGGGACTGATTCTCATTGAGTTGAAGTTCAGCTGTAACTCAGCTACCCTTTAGTCAACCACACACCTCATACCTACATCCCGGCTAGGGGGTTATACTGTCCTTGGTCTTATAAATGTTGTCTTGAGAACAAATCTATCCTAATCACCTAAAATTATGCTGGATGAGAACAATATGACACATTGGAACTCTTCCAAAGCTTAGCGAGCTGCCTAGGTAGCTAGTTAGAGCAACACATGGGGAAGTCGTGGCCTAATGGTTAGAGGGTTGGACTCCCAATCGAAGGGTTGTGAGTTCTAGTCTCGGGCCGGACGGAATTGTGGGTGGGGGGAGTGCATGAACAGCTCTCTCTCCACCTTCAATACCATGACTTAGGTGCCCTTGAGCAAGGCATCGAACCCCCAACTGCTCCCCGGGCGCCGCAGCATAAATGGCTGCCCACTGCTCCGGGTGTGTGCTCACAGTGTGTGTGTGTGTGTTCACTGCTCTGTGTGTGTGCATTTCGGATGGGTTAAATGCAGAGCACAAATTCTGAGTATGGGTCACCATACTTGGCTGAATGTCACTTCACTTTCACTTTCACTTTCACTTTCACTTTCACATGTGCTTCTGACAAATAGGCTGTTTTTTTTTTTTTTTTTTTTTTTTTTGTCAAATTCTAAGGAAGAATTGTGTTTATCCTTTAAAGTGAAGGCCTTCTCATAATGTGTTGTGCTGAGCTGAAATAAACATTTATGTGTGCTATATTTTGTTATGCTTATAAGCACATCATGCTGTTAGTACAGAAAAATGCTGACATCAAACTCAACAACAAATCTATTTATAGAAATTCTATTTCTATGTATCAATTTCTAAAAATTGAATGCAACCCTATAAAAAAAATATAAGCAATTTGTCTTGAACTTGAACTTGAAGATTTTATCTTTTGATCGAGAAAAATACCTTAAAGACAAAATATATTTTCTTTTGTATTGTGAAAACCTCATAACGAAACATATTATTAAACCAAAACAAAAACAGTTTGTTGATTGGTTAGAAACAGTTTGCAAAAAGGAAGTCGACTGCAAAAAAGTTGCAGGGTTTATGCAGACAAAGTGACTGAAGAAATATGGCAAACCCCAACGGAGAGAAGTTGTTTCACTGTTAGTTATGACATATTGATTAAAACATTTAAAAATAAAAACAGCACAGATAAACTGTTCACAGGAAAATCAATAACATGCATTTAGAAAATAGATGAGATGAATATCCATTTCATGCTCACTTCATTACTAAATTCATCATGTTTTAAAGAGTTTTAGATATGTTTATATTTTTACTGGAAAACAAGCCAAAAAGACCAACTAAATGTATTTCTATTATAGCACCACAGTTAAAAGAAATGGTGCTTGACAGAAGACAGTTTGTAATGTGGGTATTCACATCACCAGGGAGAAAGTAAAACAGACATGAACAAAACATACTGTGGCAAAACGCTTATTGTGCTATTGTGATTTTACTGAAAAAATAAAATAAAAAGTAATTGTGACTTTTTATTTCTTAATTCTTAGGTTTTTAATCCATCAAAACTGTGCTAGAAAAATCCAAATTGTGATATTATAAAGTCTCAAAATTGCATAAGAATACGACCAATATAATAGGAACAGGCACATTATGTGTATGTGCAAGCTTCAGTGTATAGAGAAAAGAGTAGGTTGAGCTGTGTGCTCCAGTATGAAGTAATTGGTGTCATATCAGGGCCTAGCTGCACGAGGGGGTGACGAGAAGTGAATGACTAGGGGGTGTGAGAGAAAAAGAGAGCAAGAGCGAGTGACAGCGAGAGAGGAGAAGAGAATGGGGTGGATGTTTTGAGAGTTTGAGAGGGTGCTGGAGGGGGGTGGTTTGATCCAGCCAAACAGAGAGCAGAGAAATGCTATGAATGTTACATTTCCACTGAGAGAATCGAGGGCAGAAGTATTGAAAAGTAAGACATGATTCTTCAGAAAGAAAATAATGATTCTTTGTGGTTCTCTTCAGCTCATTCAGACTCTACAGAGCAAGGAATATTTTGTACTTACAGGTCCGACTGAGTATTTGAAATCAATAAGAAATCAAAACTGACCACTTATGTTCTTAAACCATGTTCCTGATTGCACAGAAAATGATTCATCAGGGCATGTTATTCTAGTATCTGCACTCAAAATGACTACTTTCCCTTAATGCTGATGTCATTTGGACTGCACAGGTTATTAAATAATGTTAACCAAATAGTCAAATAACTTTTTAGACACTAAACACCATTGATCATCAACTCGACACGATCCAGTTAATAGCAGATATCCTGTCCAACATTTTTTACTTATTGAACATCATAAAGCACATCAAAGTATGGAAGTAGTTTCTTCGTGGACTTTAAAATATTCATTCACATGATTTATGTTGTATAATTGTGCTAACATCTTAATCAGTCACAGATCGTAAATGAAACTAGTTAATTAGCAGGCAACATTATGATCAGATTTTCTGCACTTGGTTGCCTGGGATCCGGCCTCTCTGGCTTCTAAACCATTCTAATTCAATTATGTTCAATTGAACCCAGTTCAGTTGAGTCACACCACTAGAACAGGCAGCTTTAAAGACAGCTGTACTCAAGGGGTCTTTCCATATAAAAAAAGCAAGCTGATTAATTGCCAAGTCCTGTGCACAAATGTCTCTTTCCTAAAGGTCAACTTGGCTATTCAGCTATACAATATTTATAATTATATGACTATGGAACTGCTTATATACGTGCATAGTGACAGTAAGATGAACATAAAACAGGAAGAGGGAAAACGGGAATAAAAGGAACAGAGAATAGTCAACATAGTTTTGATGCACACAAACGTTGCCAAGCTTTAAATGTTTAATATGCTAAATGCTACTTTTAGCAATGACAGACAGATTTTTTTTTTTTCAGTTTTTCCCCATCTTACACTTTTGTTAAATATAGTATAATATATACTAGATGGATGGATGGATGGATAGTATTTATATATGTGCAAATCTACATACATACAATTAAATTCAGTGTTCAATTATTTTTTCTACTTTTGTGTGTTAAATAATTCTGGTTCAGTGCTGAGTTGCCACTAGACATTCAATCCGTCTCCTCTGCATAAGAATCTCATTTTCATCTCTTCCACTTTCTCATGTCATAACTGTGTAGCATTTCTAGGGCAGCACTAACAGCATGTTCCTGCAGAGCCCTTGCCAAGGCTGATAGGAGAGTATTGATTGGTGTGTGTTGGGGAGCTCAACTTGTTGGCAGTCCTAAATGGACTCTTGTTAGCGATTCAGATTACTGATACGGCACTGTCCCGCACTTCTGACGTTGCCGCCCCAACTTAACGCCCGCATTATTTTCAACAGCGAATTTTCAATGAGCGCAGTATGCTGGCTATTCATCACTTCCTCTTCACTTCAGAATGGGGGATGGTGATAGATTACCTCAATTAGGCCAGACGGACTGGTTCGGAGCAGTAATCTATGAGAAGAGAGGAACGAAAAGCTTGGCGGTGGCTATATTTATACAGTGCCGTGATAAATGTTTAAGTACTCGCTAATTCCTGTACAAGCAGATTGTGTTCAGGTCACAGAACAACCTCCAGCCAATATTCAATTAATAAGTGACATAATGGGGGTTTGTAAATCGCCTGTGTTCAAAAATGACAAATAATACTGTCTGCACTCAGACCTTGTTGAAATGATAGCTAATGGCATTAATCATCAGATAATTGCACCCAGGAGTTTTGAATGATGGTAGAAGTTTACACAAGCCAACCATTTTGGCCCTGTGAACATCCAAAACAGCCGCTAACTGGCTGAAAGTTTCAGAAATGCCAATCGCTCTGTTTTGCACTTCTCTTTCCTGTTATCTTTCTATCTCCATCTCTATTTCTATCTCGACTATTAGGTATACCTGTAACCTAGCAACAGTGGAAGACATTGTCCCGCCCTCCACCTTCTCACGCAGTGACAGCTTCAGCTTGTCAGCCAATATGGCACAAAGGACTGCATCTCCCAGGGCGCCCAACAGACCAATCAGAGAGTTGTATAAGACCTGTTGAGATGCATACCTACCTCACACACATACACTGTGCCCCACCCTAGAACAGGAGGAAAAAATAAAAAGGATGAACGCAAGATCAGCCACTATGTGGCATACAAATATACACAAACACTCACCTGTCAATCAAATAAGAACATTTGCATCAAATGCATCAAATCACACCACCACACCCTTTTCACACAGACACCATGAGAATCCTCTGAACCAAACACTGACCTGAGATGAAAATACATAATTTCTCCATCAATTTAACAAGCATTTAGCCCAAAGGCACAAGCAGTTAGCTCATTGTACAACACAACATTGTGCATATCTCGCCCTGCCGAGGTCTCATAATCACCCCAATATTATGGTCAGTCATGCCTCCTCCTGCTGGTTCGTTATCAGGCAATCCCTCTGTCTCTCCTTCTCCCTTCCAGGCTCAGTGAAAGCCAAATTGACCCCTGCAGTGCCGGCTTAAGACAAGCTATTCCCCTTTAATAAGTGCACTGATAGCATACATAAACATGACTAGCATTGTTTCATTGTAAAACAAGCATTTGACCTCCTTTCACCTATCTGGACATATGAAGAGATCAATCAACCAAAATGAAAATCATCACATATCGCTCCAAACCTACATATATGCATTTCTTCTTCAAAAATATTTTCAGGTTTTGTTGTTTGAAATTGAAGAAAAAATGATATGCTGATTAGGATATCTACAGCACAGTTGTTCATTTGACGCAATAATGTGCACAAAAACTAACACTTATTTAATGTAATATTTACTCAAAATGCATAGTGTGCGCTGACAAGACTGATTGATTTTTTGAATTGACAACATGGTGGAATAACTGATTTCTGTTAAACAGTAACGTGTGCACAGTAATTGGCAAAAGCTGTCAGGGGATTAATTAGTAATCATTACATAATGCATGATTTAAAAATAGCACCATCATCATAGTATGCTTTCCAGTTGCATTTTGCTGTATTGAAATATAAATACACTCAAAAAATAAACTTTCGGTGAACCATAATTTCTTAGCCTGAAGACATTATCTGCCTTTTTCCACTATAAAGAACCCTTTTCTCCAATGGAAAGGTTCGATGGGTATTAAAGGTTTTTCATGGATCCATAGATGCCAATAAAGACTTTTTATTTTTAAGAAAGTACTTCTCTGTTGCATAGTATGAGTAAAATATATTGATGGCAATGTACAGTCAGTGAACAATACCCACATGACATATTTCTGAGATACTGAAGTATGCAACCATGGGAGCCGAGGAGCCGTCAGTCTCCAAGAATTTTTTTCTTTTAAATCAGAGAACTGTGAGCTGAACAGTTCTTGTCAAATGCTGTATAGCTACCAAGAAAATGTTTCCTCTTCAGTGCCTGCTAAGAAATAAGAGAAACACTTTTTACAGTGTATTTATTATTAGCAATCATTTAAAAAGAGTAATGTAAGTAATGTTTTTATACACATCACATATCACATTATATTACTAAAGCTAAAATAATAAAATACAATATGTCTCTATCTTTGTTTATTCACTTAGCATTCAGTTAGCAAGGTGCTTTGTATGCTAGCTTAGCATTTTTAACATAACTAGTAAGGCTCTTTAGGTTAGCTAGCTAGCATAAAGTTATTCAATGAATTCAGTACATAGTATGACAGGATATTTATTCACACACAAACTATATATATATATATATATATATATATATATATATATATATATATATATACTTGTTAAATATTAACCCCCACAGAATTTATGTCCCCCCCCCCTCCTTTTTTCTTTTAAGTCTGTCAAAAAACTATAGAATCGAATTGAACAGATCAAAAAGAGAAGCACATCCCATAAACCTTTGAATGCTAGGAAGCTTCTTTTCCTTTTTTCCTTTCAGTTTTTGCAGTTTCTAAGCAGACAGATCAAAGTGATAATATTAAACAAATAAATTAGCTGGTTGTCAGGCAGAAAAAAAGGAGCCACAACTGTTGAAAGGAAAACTGGGTAAGGGGACATCTACTCTGTCCATGCTGATTTACACCAAAGAGAGCTTGATCCTCTGGTGTCAAATGCTGTCTAGGTTTAAAATCCCTCTTCACTCTAAGTTTTGTTTCTAATTCTTCTTGACTCTGGCTCAGTTGCTTTAACATTACTTTAGCAAAACTAACGTGCAGTGTGGTGCATCAGATCAGTGCTACCATTTCTCTCTAGAGTAATAATCTAATGTTGATATTACTTCTGGAATCCTAGGCATGTATACGAAAAAAATAATTCTGAATATGCTATTTAGATTGGAAACCGAAAGGCCACTCACTTGATGAGTTCCCAGATGAAATAAGACATTGCTAAAATGGATACTCTTGATGAGCAAGGATGCATTAAGTTTAACAAAAGTGGCAGTAATACTTACAATATTACTGGTTTTACAGTTTTTTGCAGCTTTGGAGAACATAAAAGACTTCTTGTGAAAATATTTCGAATGCCAGTAATATATGTAAGTCTGAGGGGCATGGTGAGTGGATAAATGGACTGATGGATGGATGAAATATATCGACAGACATACTGACCTGTGCTTTCAGCAAACTAACACAATAAGTATGCAGCGAATCAGTGACAACAGTGTGGTGGGAGGCTGAATAAGGGGTCCTTTAATGGAGATTTGATCTGTAGATGTGGGCTGCAGGACAGAAAAGCTTCCTCATTACCCAGCTGAACAAGATACCTGCTGCTTCCCACAGCTCTAATGAGCCAACTCACCATAACACAGGTAATAAAGGTCAACTTACACAGCACATAGCACACCACACACACACACACACATTTAGCACTGTTAAGAAACACACTGTGCAAGAAGATCTGCAGTGAAATGTTTTTACCTGTGCAGACAGTGTGTTTTAATATTACATCCTAAATAGACCTGACAATGTGTGATGATTTCATCTGAGGTATAAGTATTGATATGCACTTATGATTTGCTGCTTTAAAAGTTATTACTGCAATAAGATGTATTAAAGCAGTTTAATGCACTGCATGTTGAAGTAAACAACCTTAAAATATATATGTTTTCCCTTATGATGACCTTAAATACAAGTCAGAGTAGCCTATTCTCAGACGGCACGCCCATAGTCCGTTAGCTGACCGTCTGATGCATATTTCTCACAAAACTGGAAAACACTTTTAATCTGATTGGCTAGCTTTGCACAACTTTTTTTTTTATGTTGGAAAGAACACATTACACACATTTTATGCTATTTTATTTTCTGTTCAGACTGCAGCACATTGATTATTATATTTTTATTGTAGTCTATAACTGTAACAATCTATTTCAGATAGAAAATAATCTGTGGTTGTCTGGAGAACTTGTGGTCACTTCACATGTCCACCACAAGTAGGTAGTTCTTGTCCAAAATAAGCTGAAATGTGGGTTTTGATTTTACGCATTATGCAGACTAAAAGTGCCACAACAGCAAATCAATTCACAATTTACATACCATCTGTCTCGCTACAGGTCCGTGTTGTCACCGTTATGGTAGAGATTTTGAAAAAAGCATTTGGAGTTACAGGGAAAACAACAGAAGGACAATTAAAGACAATATGGTGAACAACAGAGAAAAGGCTTTTTCCATCATAAGGGTACTAAACCTTTAACACCATGCTTATCATTGGGCTATCTTTTATTATTAGCACTGAATAATTCAATGATCTATCAATAGTGCAGCATTAATTAGCTGTAGTTACACAGACAGCATTTTGGCATCTGCAGAAAACCCGGCCTGCGGGGACACAAAACAAACCGGACATTGCAGATCACACTGGCACAGCTAAAACACGCTGTACTGTAAATTATATTTTGTGGTAAAATCATATTAAATTTGTCTGCAAGTCTTTAACTGTAAATTCAAAAGTGCAATCAAGCTTAAAATCACTGATAACAATAGAAATACAGTTACCTGAGGAAAATTGGTAATTATGTTAATGTAACATTAATTGAATTTAAACTGCAAATTACGGAACAAGATTAAACTTTTAATTTGAATAAATATCACTCAGTCATTAAAATAAATGTGACAAGATACTTTTGTCACAAAGTTTGTCATTGTTTAAAGTGAAATAACTTAAGATGATTTTGAGTTATGCTAAATTAAAACAATTTTTTGGGTTGCACTTTATTTTACAGTACGTGTACTAACATGTACTTATATTGTACTTACAGTGTATTTATCTAAGAAAGTTCTGGTAACACAAGGTAACTACATGGGTTAGGGTTAGATTTAGGGGTAGGTTCAGGGTTAGTACCAAGTTATTACATAGTTATTGTAATTACTATAATAAGTACATAGTATGTACATGAGAAACAGGACTGTAAAATAAAGTGCTACCATTTTTTGGGATCCATAGTTATTCTTATTATCAAGGCTGCAGGATCCTCAACCCCCTCACACATAAAAAAAAAAAAAAAAAAATCTGGTCACCTTAAACATTACCTGTCTGTGGAGGAATATACCAAAGCACACAGACACATATAACTTGAAAAAGCACATAGCATTGAAAGAGTGTAACACATATAATTGAGCACAGAGGCCACCTGTCTCTACAAGCTCTAGCACCCAACACCTTCAGTCACTGTGAATCTCTCTTTCTCTGTCTCAGCAGTGAGAGATTAGATAAGGGGATCAGTTGTACAGAGTTTGACCCTGTCCCTTAAGGCTAGTGTGAAGATGTAGTGTGCAAGCTGTAAATCTGAGCAAGCTCAGATAAGATCAGTCGTGAAAGTAGCTCTTTTAGACTAGGAGAGGGAGACGAGGCATTAGAAGAAATGATAGAGGGGTTTTGAACATCACTCGACATCTTTTGTAATGTTCGCAAAGATTCAACGTCCAGTTTTAGCTCAATAATAAGAAAAACATACCGTGGCTTGCCTTGAGTGAGAAGCTGAAATCTGAAGTGAGCACTTTAAGGGTGCTTGAAATGGAAATCAGTGAGATAGCGGAGACATGAACAGGAAAAGGATGGAGGAGTGTGACAAGGCAGCTGATGTTAATGGTCAGTGGAACTGTGCAGGCGCTCGTTTTGGGATGTGCTTGGAAAATTAAGCAACCCTCCCTCCTCTGAATAATTCCAAGTCTTAATGCTAGAGAGGCTGAGGGAAAAATGAGCCTGCACTTAGCCTATTTTTCCATACTTAAAGGGGCTAAAAAAAAAAAAAAAACCACTCAAATTATATAGGCTACATCAGCTAGAAACGTAAACACAGAAGTTAGTCCAAGTTTTTAAAGAGGGTACATCCTTACCAAAACTTACATTGTATTAATTACATCATCTCATCCCCATTTTTTTATGTTTTAAGTATGTTTTCATGCCTGCATGCCAAAAAAAAAAAAAAAATCTGGCCTGCTTATTCTGGCCAAGAAGGAAGAACATCTGAAATATCATTATAAAAAACTGCAATGGAAAAAGACTCCTTAAAATAATTCCCATCTCCATCCACTAGTTTTTATGAGGAATAATGCACTCTGACTCCTGGAAGCTGGCAATCAGGAAGTTCTCCCAATATTAGTGTGCAGCATCAGATGGTCAGTGAATGAAATAAGTACAATGTACTTATTGTGGTCATATTGTATTGCAAAACACTTCTGTTGCTAAAGAGATGGGATATAGGTAGGTTTAAGGGTGGGTATATAAGGGATGTGTCAACAGTGTAATCATGCATGCATGTACACAATAAGTGCATTGTATCAAATGATTAACTAAAATGTAAGTACATACAGTATTAGTTAAGGCCACCTTACATAAGGTGGGACTCTTTTCATTTAAAGCACTTCTACGGTATATTCAACTTAAATTTAAGGGAGTCCGTTTTAATCAACCTTCTTTGACTACAACAGATTATTAGACTTTAGCTCTTGTCCAATAAATCTTATCAGTAACATTTATAACCTCTAGCTTCATTGATGGACGATCTACGCCAAAGCATCAACCAGGCTTCATGCTTAATGCCACCCCTCAGCTAAGCACAGACCTCGCTGATCCTCGCTTGAAGCAAGACAGGCCAAGGTTAGTTCATCACTCAGACTCCATAATGCTTTCAAATTCAAGCTTAGCTACAGAACTGTTCTCCAGGATGTGAAATATTCAGCATTATGTCCTGACAGTATGTTTAAGCAGCTGCACTGAGATTCTTCAATATATTTTACAAAACACTTTACACTTTAAATTGGTAAAAACAGTACATTGGTTGACATATACTTATAATGAAATATTATTTAGAAGAATTGATTAATGTTAATTGCAGCATTTACTAATAATTTAATAAAGTTGATTTTTAATATTACTAAATAGACCTGAGCAAACACAAACTAGCAATTAATAGATGTATTATTATAAACTAACAATGATGATGATGATTAATAAAGACTGTAACAAATGTATTGTTCATTGTTAGTTAATGTATTAACTAATGTTTATTAACAGGACCTTATTGTAAAATGTAACTGTCTTTTTTGTGGTCCAAAGAAAAAAAACAAAGGCATGCAGTTTTGCATTGAAATTATGAAATTAAATTATTTTCCTTTTTTGCTTTATATATTATTTTAAAAGACCATCAAACTATTTTTTTTTTTTGTTTTTTTTTTGAGTATTTTAGAAGCTAAAGACATGTACGGACAGAATGTACGTACCTCATCTGCTGGATACCTACTAAACAACTGAACATAACAACGGCACGATCGTGTAAATATAACATAAGAGTCTGCCTGTCTTTTCAGGTCAATGAAAATGAGGCGTAGTTTGAAGCTCATACAGACCTGCTGTTGTTTACAACAAAGCTTTGACTTCCTACAAGTCTTGTCAAATATTATTTACAGAACAAATGAGATTTCCAGTTGAGAGCATCACCGTGAGAGGGACATAACCCACAATTTTTTCCAATATTGGAGGGTTGAACTTCTGAACTGAAAGTGTCACTTTAACATTCCAGATATATGAAACCAAGCTGCACAGACAAATTCAAAGCCAAACCAGATAATCATAGGCCCTTTGGCTTGACATTGGGTTCCAGTTCCTTTTTCCATAGCAACCACAAACAAAAACATAATGAACTTACATCATCCCCAAATTTGATTTGTTTTTCAGTCACAGCAGGACTGTGGGAAGATCTTTATTCCTGAGAGCAGAGAGGGAATGAAACAGATGGACATTGGACATTCGTCTTCTTTTTTCTGTTTTATTTATTTATTTTTGTACTTTAGCTAAACTAGGAGAACGCGATAGTGTGACATGTCTGTACAGTATATAGATACATTTTTTATATATATTTTAGGGCTGTCAAAATTAATGTGTTAATAATGCATTAACGCAAATTCATGTTAACGGGACTCATTTTATTAATGTGTTATTAATGCACTGCACATTTTCTGTTTGACCGATGGCCGTAGGTGGAGAAATGGAGATGCAGCCATAGACAGTGTTGCCAAGTTTATGGTTTTCTCAAGGAATTGGGCTACTTTAACAGTGTTGCTGCAGGTTGTTTTTCATGTCCACGGGTTGTAGCGACCCCAATAACATGATATTTAGTCGCTGGAATGCAAATTTTACAAAGAGAACCCCTCCAAAAAAAATTTAGTTTACTATATTATGTCTATGTTCTTTATGCTCTATGTTTGGGTCGGATTCAGTAATAATAAATGTACATTTTGCATGTTCAGAAGAAGTGAACCACCATGTCGTGTGAAAATGTAAGCAGGCTTGTGTAGCTTAATTGATCAGAGCAAAGAAAGAGAAGTAATGGGAACCTGGTATTTCTGTTGTTGTTGTTGTTTTTATTTGTTGTTTCTTATGTGTAGTAGACATAAACAGGTTCTTTGAAAAACATCTATGTTCTTTGAAACATGTCTAGTCTTCATGCTCTATGTTGAGTATGGTTTCACTAATAATAAACAAACTTTTGCATAAAGTATCCATATTTGTCCATGCCCATGTTGAGCATTAAAAACATGATTAATCACAAGTTAACTCATGACAATTATGCGATTAATCGCAATGAAATATTTTAATCGATTGACAGCCCTAATTTATTTATTTACATTTAAAAATAAATATGACAACATATTACACATATTTTTCCATTTGTATTTATTTAACATATTTTTTATTTAATTAAAAATAACTTTATTTACATTTTTCTCAAATTTTGACATCTTTAGCATCTCAAGTCCAGGTATTCGTCTTGTACTCATTTATCTTAGTCTAATTTCCCACAATTCTTATCCATTTATTTATATTCCCTTTCTTTTTCTCTCCCACTCTTCTCTTTTCCTGCGGCAAATGTGCCTTGAAGCCAAGTCCTTCCTGAGCCAGGCTGACAGATAGACCTAAATATTTAAATGCTGGATGGACACTTCACTGCAGCATACAGGCACACATATGCTCTCAATCTCTCCCTTACAGACACATTCACACTGTAAACATACCAAAAATACTTCACAAAAATAAGGCTGCTTCCACACTAAAGCTTTTGCTGTGGAACTGAGTCCATCTGATAGAAGAGTTCAGTTTGTTTCGTTGGTTTGAATTTTTTTTTAACTTGAGCTCAGACCAAAAATTCCAACACACAAACACATCGCTACTTGACCATACTTGCGTCCATGTCAGACATAAATACTGTTCATGCTACGAACAATGAATGTGGATCATGATTTATATTGCAATTTTGAAAAAGGAGCATTTTTAAGAAAAGCTCAACTGCATAGAGGTGTGAACAACACAAGGGTGAGCAAATAATGACAGAATTAATATTTCTGGTTGAGCAGTTTTTAAAGAGATGTTTTGAATAATGTCCATACAATGAAAGACAATGGGATTCAAAACAACATTAAACCCCAACATGACCCAACTGAAGTCATACAGGTTGATTACAAGGTTCTTTTGGGGTGAACTATTCCTTTACCACTAACTGGATTTAATACACATAGTTGTCACCAAACTATTGCAGAGTATAAGAATGAATACATAAGTTTTCTGCCTTCCTCCTCACTTTTTTCTTCTTTTCTCTGTTAACTTCCTTTCCTTCTTTTTCACCCTCATTCTTTTAAATATATTTGATAACTGGCCATTTAATGTGATCTTTGTCTGACAGGAGCTCAATGATAGCATCAGAAATGCCACTACAGACAATTCTCCAAACGCAGAGAAGAAAACATAGCCACCCAAAGGGCACACAGAGAGAACAAAACAAGCCGAGCATTAGTGGCGGAATATAAAACATCATTTTCTGTGATGAGCCTCGATATTGATTAGCTCTCAAATCACCCACCCTCCCTAAGTCTTCTCATCTCGACCTCTGCTCTTTCCTGAATAGATCAGTCTACCGTGGCCATATTCCTATCATAAACAAGTTTCCAACAAGGCTGTCGCACAGATTGGTGGTTTTTCCCCATTAATCTTTCTTTCTTTCCACTTAGTTTAGGATTATAGGGTTGTCATGACAGAAATCAGCCACATGGCATTTCGGTTCAGGTTTTAACAAGATTATTACAAATCATGTACGTTCAGGGGTTGAATAACTGCCGCTGATATGAATGAGAATGGTAAAGGAGAGCTTTCTCCAGACTTTACAGAACATACAGTACTGTGGATGCAAGTAATTTTAGATAAAATGTATTAATGTAAGCATCCTTGCACATAACATGCAGCTTGACCAGCGTACAATAATACCCAAATAAATTACTTCTTGTTAGACAATCGAAAAACCAAAAATCTCATCATTAACCACATGAACCAAAAACAAATTAAATAAATGTTACCTCATATTTTTGTATTTTTATATATATAAATTATACACTTTATCTTAAAACTTATTT
Organism: Carassius gibelio; assembly: GCF_023724105.1. Classification (NCBI taxonomy): domain Eukaryota; kingdom Metazoa; phylum Chordata; class Actinopteri; order Cypriniformes; family Cyprinidae; genus Carassius; species Carassius gibelio. The sequence goes on along the minus strand of NC_068409.1, from coordinate 15,025,086 downwards.
CTTTGATAACAAAGCTGAATTTTCATTGCTCCAGTCTTCAGTGTCACATGATCTGTCAGAAATCATTCTAATATGCCGAATTTCTGCTCAAGAAACATTTCATATCATTATCAATGCTGAAAAAAAGTTTAGCTGATTATCTATTTGTGGATAGAAAATAGAGAAAAAACAACAGAAAGTAAAAAAAATATATAAATATTTTATAACATTATAAATGTTTTTACTGTCATTTGTTTACCGATTTAATGTATCTTTTCTGAATAAAAGTATTTATTAAAAAAAAAACGTACAAATATATAGGCCAGCTGTTTGACTGCATTTTCTAGAAATTCAATGAAAAGTAACTAAAAAGTCTGTGTAAACTGTCATTCATCTTTTGGTTCATAAACAAATGAACGGTTCTGATCTATGAGGGCAGTAAATGCAAAAGAACTTAATTTTTTTTTCCAAAAGTATTCTTCTTTAAAAGTGCTAAAATAAATTCCCTCATGGGTCACATGACTATTCTCCACAGCCCATTAATGCCTTACAAAAACCCAAGCCCCTATCCCACAACCCCTCATTTAGCTTTTTATTTACCTGCTGTCTCCTCCAGAGGCCAGACAGAAAGCCGTTTCTGAACAGTCTCAACACTGATCATTTCGTCTCCATCTGTTTGTGGTCTGTTCCTTATCTATTCCATCTTTCTGTTTGTGTATTTTGTGGATGAACGTCTGTGAGAATCTGCTGCATGTCTCTGTATGTTCTGAAATACTTTTCCAGACTTTTAACACTTTTATTAAATCACCAACCAATGTGTGGTAAGGAGAAGTCTAAAACCCCTGGCTATCAACTTAATTTTGTCAATCTGTATGGAAACAAACAATATATATCGATGTTTAAAGTCATTTTTGTAATATCTTTTCATATATAAAATACATCTGCCACAAGAACCTAATTGAATGTGTTGAATCTGACTTGGAGACCTATGTGGAGAAACATATGTAATTCATTAAAAGTATTTCATTAATTAGCAAACACATCATGCAGTTAAATTCCAATTCAATTCTTTTATCCACTAAAAACCAATCACAAAGAAAACAATTAGAGGGACATGGTTGAAAAAGAGTTGAAGATGATCTGATAAACCATTGGACTCATCCTTTCCGATTGTTTCTCTTCCATTCTGTCTTCTCAAACACCATTCAACCCCCTCCACCCTGGTTAAAAGCCCAGAACCTCCATCTGCGGCCGGCTGCGAGAATAGCTCAACACCCGATACATCAAAAGCTCAAGCCTGGCCAAGAGCTCCACCAACACCGTGTGTCTGAGCAAAACAAACGAGAGGAGCCCTAGTTGGCCAAATGTGCTTCTGCTTGGGTCCTTGTTTGGCTTTAGATGCCTCATGTTGACATGAATGGCATCAAATGCCTTACTGAATGGAAGAGGGACACTTTCTAGAGAACTGGCTTTTTACAAATGAAAGAACTTCATAGGAAATCTGGCGGTGGGCACACAGGAGTATCAAAATGAATATTCTTTATACCAGTTGTAAAACATTAAACATAGGCAAATTATGTACTGACAGAGCAAAAATCAAAAAAGTTTTTTTTTTTATATTTTGATACTACTGTGTAAGAGAAAATATTCATATAGACAAGGCACAGATTAATACAGTGATATTTAGCTTTCTTTGAGAGTGTGCGTGATGACTGTCACTGCAAGGACGGCTCGTCTCAAGTCTGCTGTGTGCATCTCCTCAGATTCCAACAAAACAATGTTGCCCTGGTAACTCAGCATCAACAGGTCATAAGGGCTCTCGCTCACATTACTCATGAACACATCACTTCTCTTACACTCAGGGGAGGCTCTTTTGCTGCTTTCTCAATTTACACCAATTAAAGCAAGCAAATGCAATATAAGTCTTACATTTTTTTGTCAATATTGTTAACTTAACCCATTTCCCTTATGACTAAACAAATGAACGTGAACAGCCTTGGTTGGATGAATATTTCATTGTTTAACATCATCCATCCATTTAATTATGTCGTTTATTGAATATTGTATACATTTCATTTGTTACCAGCATGCTAAAGAGACAATCAAGTAACACTAATGTACACTATTGTAACACTCTCAGAAAACAGGCAGAAAAACTGTAACTGTGACAAAAAGCACTAATATGTACATTTTAGGTAAAAATATACACCCTTCAGGGATTAAAAAGCATACCTTTTAGAAAAAATACCCAGTGACAGCTTTTGTTCCTTTTTTCTGAGAGTGCATCTAGTAGATGACAGCTAAAGATTCAGTGTTACTTAGACATGGCAACTTTTTTTTTTTTTTTTTTTTTTTTTGCTGCTGCTCAGTCATGTTACAGAAAACCCATTTCCATTTTGTGCAACCACTGAACACAACTGAATTAAGTTCGAGCATGAATTATTATTTACTATAAACTAATAGAAGTGATTGCATATACTGTACATCTAGCCTAAACACTCAAACTACAATGTCTAAAAGTAATACTAGTAAATTAAATTCATACAAGAATAAATATGCTGCTGAAAAGACATCATGAATTCCCATGCTGGTCAGTCAGCATGGTGTCTCTGGTCATGCTCGTTGACTAAGGAAGCCTTACTGTTTAAGAAACACCAGCACACCAGCATCCCCTGATGGCATTGTACTTCTCATACTGCCATCTTGTCTTTTTATCCATTTCTTTTTGTTTCTTGATCTTTCCCGATTGCTCACCATCTCCCTCAGACAGATCTAACATTCTGAAAGCCCTCATTACCTCCTATTACTGTAATTGTACCAGATATCTCAAATGATATCTCCATTCTGCCATTAAAATCAAACAGAGATCATTGACATTTGGTGGGCTTCCTAATACCCTAGGTCCTGCCAGTCCCTCCCCAAGCTGTGACGGACCCTTAAGGTAAAGTAAAAATCTCTAGTTAGCCTTTTCATTTCATCTATCCTTCTGTCATCACACCACAATTTTAATGAGCAAAAACGACACTCATTTTCCTGTACTACTCTATCCGGGCTGATGCCATGCTTTTTTTCCTTCCTACTTTCATCTAAGAACAGAATTTTATCTCCACACATGTTGGGGGAAAAGACAGGAAACCTGTGAGGATGCCAATGCTTGTCTCGGAGGATGTGTGTTTGAGGAATACAGAAAGAGCAGGGCTGCAGGTCTCCTTCCAAAATCCTAAATTTAAGAAGGACTCTGTAATACTTAGAAAAACTTCTAGCATTATTGGCCCCACTCAACTTTTATTTGAGGCCTGCAAATACATAAAGTATGAACATTCAATAGAATAAGCAGATTTATGCAAGCGTTAGGAAAAAACTAAAATACAAAATATATTTTTAAATCAAATAAGCCCAAGAGAAATTAAAAAGAATACGTGTGAAAATTGTCAAAGCAAAAACTAGCTGAAAATGCAAGAAATTAGCTGTTGCATTACAACACCTCATAATAAATTATATGCAAATAAGAGTACAAACTTCAACTAAAATGCATGTTTATTATTTACAAGTGTGTTCACTGTTTACAAGAACACGTTAATGAAAGCAACCGGTGTTAGATGCACATTGCCTTTGACTACGCTGCACAAGCCCGTCTTATTTGCATTCAGTTTCCACCAAGGTCATGTCTGTAAAGTTAAGCCTCAGCTGCTGCAAAGGACTTCACAAACATCTTTAACAAACCCACAAAAATACAGGTGTCCTGGGAAATTGCAGCAAGCAGACTGTTTGTATAATGATATGTTTGAGCACAGACTTTTCACATTTCACACTGAAACATGGATGACGGGCCTTATTAGGACTGTCTGGTGTTTCATGCTAATTTATTCAGACACTGAACAGTAAAATCTCACGCTGAGTCCAATGCAACCAGTGTTGCAAAACGAGAAACCAAAACAAAAGCAATAGATGCCATTCGACAGACAGAACAGAGAGAGAGACAGACAGACAGACAGATAGATAGATAGATAGATAGATAGATAGATAGATAGATAGATAGATAGATGATAGATAGATAGATAGATAGATAGATAGATAGATAGATAGATAGATAGATAGATAGATAGATAGATAGATAGATAGATAGATAGATAGATAGATAGATTATTTACTTATTTATTTGACACAGTGTATAGACAGGTTAGGTATGTCAGATAAGCTTGTACTGTTAACTGCATGAACAGCAAAAGCATGAAAACATCAGGTGTTTCATCATTGTAATTTTTATGTTGCCAAATCCTTCATGCCTCCAAGTCTTTACCAATATCCCTGTCCATAAACTGCAATTCTATTCTGCCCAACAGTACCACAGACTGCTCCACGTAGCCCCATAATGCACCATGGGAAGTATCCATAACCGCCTGTCAACTATATGACAAATGGCTCTGGAAATGAATGAGAGGATCAGCATGCCGATACTGCAGGCAGGGAAGAGTAATTAAAAAGCCTCATTACGTCAAATATTTGATTATGTGCAACTCAGCCTCGAGTTTTGTAATGATGCAGGGACCTCAAGGGAGTCTAGTCGGGAACGAATGAAAGAGAGAGAGAGGACAAAGAGAGAAAATTGAAATAATATTCTCCTGAACATTCGGCATCAGATAATATCATTATTCATGAACTCGTTAACAGGTTTAAATTTAATTTAGAGCCCTGTTGACTCTCAAACACACATATCTAACAAAAATAAGACCTGGCGCTTGATAAATGTGCAGTTTCAGTGTGGTTTGGAGAAGTGAGAGCTCGATTGGGATGTCTGTGCTCTGCTCCACTGTCCTCGCCCCAGCCAGCCTGCCATGCTGTACATATAAATCCTGACAAGGGTGTCAATATGTCAATGCAAATGGCCTGCGTAGCACCTCGCCTGCTGTACCGGGCCCTGCTCCAGCAATATCATGGAGACAAGAGAGACAACCAGTGTGTCTATACTCGTAAAACTAGAAACTGTTTACATTTTATATATGCTGCTACAGCTTCTATTAGGTATGTTACCTGTAAAGTCAGTGTGTCAGATAGCCCTGTATTAATCTAGATACATCAAATCAAATTGGTTGATGATACTTCATGTGGTGTGGTGGTAAAGACGTCAAGAGTTGGAACTCTCCTTCCAGTTGGCAAGGCAACGCCTTTAGTCCTCCTTAATATATTCTTTGCTCTGTCTCAGGCTTCATCAGAGATGAAGGGGCAGGGTGGACGTGTCACATAACTGCAGAGTCTGTAATACTTCAGGCTGAAAACACAAGCCTTTTGCCCACAGGCTTCACAATGTACAGAAATCTCTAAGTAATGATGGATTGATAAATCATTCTCAGACTGTTCAGCATCCCCACTGTGTACAAATTTGATCAAATTTTGAAAAAATTTATATATATATATATATATATATATATATATATATATATATATATATATATATATATATATATCCTTTATGTATACTGTATGTATGTGTCTATGTAAGAGATGGTGTTACATAATGATGTTATTTAGTGTAATTCACACACTAATTAATTTATTTCATCTACTTCATTTACTTCATCTTATTTAATGAAGATTTTCCAAATTTTGTATATCATGAACTTCTACCTTGAGGACATTATAAGACTGTAAAATCAGATTATTTACTAATACTGTATGAATATTCTTCAAAAGTTCTTTCACAGCAAAAATTACAGCACTTTTATTTTTGAGTGTATTACTCTTTACAAGGAAGTAAACACAAGGCTTCTTAACTGCAAAAGCACGATTTTTGCCAACCATAAGACACACCATACTGATCAACAAACTTTAACAAGTAGCAGGTTTTGCTGGAATAGCATGATTAAGCTAGCGCTACACAGCAAAAACATAGAACCCTAGTGACAAGCTTTAAGACACCTTTTTTCCTTGTCTACTCATATATAGAGTAAATATTACTACATTAAGGCACTAATAAGCCTTTAAGGTTTAATGCTATCAGATAAGGGTTAACCACTAAGATAAACCACCACAAGTCCCCAACAAATCAAAATGAATCTATGATTTTATTAATTGTTCTCTGAGACATCAAAATATGAATAATTACATAAAAATAAATATTTCTAATTATGAACATGCAATGCAAAAGTTTTGCAATTATGGACTAAGCTTATATATATGGTGCATGTGTGCATGCCTGGGTTATGTTTTTTTGGGCCTCTCTCCAGCTTACAGCAGAACAAGCTGAGTGTAGCACTTTAATTCATTGCTTTTTAAAGGAATTTAGATAGCACATCAAACAATTAAATGGTAATAGAATAACAGTCACCCTTCCATTCAAGTCACAATTAGGCATAAACGTTACAGACTGTTATAAATGATAAACTCTGATTGAAATTAAATGGCTCATTTCCAGAGGACGAGAGGCTGAGATGCTTTCCAGTATCCACTATCGACTGTTCATTGATTAGTCTCAAGCTGGCAGTTTATAAGGGAAATGCTGATGCTTGTTGCACTGTTTCTGCTCTATATTAATGTTGATGAAGCAAAATCACTGTAATAAATCAACCAGAGTCAACCTACCACTGACTCCAACCTGATAAGATCCCATGGGGCTGATTTCTGCCACACACTCACACAAACACACACCACACACACACACACACACACACTTCATGCACCTGGTCTACCTACTTTGTATACTACTTCCTAAACAGATGTGTTGGAACAAACGATCAAAGCAATTTTCTATATTAATCTGAAGGTTTTTCTTTGTTTTGTTTTTTCAACCTACCCACAACTACTGTTCAAACCCCTTCAGTAATGATTATTATGTGAGGTGAAAGATTTTTTAATTGCCACATCTACCAGCAAGTTATAAAAGGGCCACATTAAACCAGCTGAACCTTGACCCTTGGCTTAGGACACGGCACTTCTGTGCATTGCCACGCCAGGGCCAACTAGTCAAACCAACAGAGCCACCTCATCCCACATCCCACAAGTTTGGCATGGATGCTGAGTGAAAGAAAATTGCATGTTTACATGTTGAATATCCACACATACAGTCCAGCGCTCAGAATAGAGAATGACTGAAGTTATAAGAGTTTCAAAGAACCAGACCCCCCAAAAAAGTTTACAGGTTTATAAATTATGAAGAGGGTTTGTTTGCAATTTAAGGCAGTGAGGCAGTGAACAAGCTTCAGATGTAAGCATAAAATACTTTTTTGTTGTTGTTGTTTAAAATGCTCAGTGTTCTTTACAATGTTTTTTTGTTTTTTTTTTGCTCCATAGAAGAAAGACAGTGGACATGAAGGTGAGTAAATGATGACCGAATTTAAATTTTAGGCTGAACTGACCCTTTATAGAATGGCTTTCCGGTGGAAGACATGCACAATTTACTTGCTCTGTCTGTAAATTACTAGAGTAAACTGATACGATTTGTTTAAAAATACTTTTGATGGATCTGACCAGAGTTATTGATGTGATTTCCGTGGGCTACATTGCTAATATCATGCAGTGCGATAGAAAACTAATTAAATCCTGTGGGTGTAAATTAGCACTTGAACTTTTTTTAGTAGTCTTACGATCTCTAGACACAACACAAGACTATTACTGGTACTCAGACATTTTGCATATACATTTTATCCTACATGATTAAAAAAAGGAGAACAGTCAGTGTTAACTATATTAAACAGTTTTTACCTAGCTAGTGGATTTCAGTCATAAGCTGTGCAAATGACATACGCTAAAATCCATGAGTGCGGTAATACTGGTCATTTCAGCAGTAAACCAGTACATTGCTCTGTAATTCAATAGGATTTTCAGATCTCTCAATATTATTTATGTGGCTCCAGGAAGAGGCAGACACAATTTGCGCCCATCTGTGGTTTGCCGCTCACTGAAGAGGCCATACTTATGTGATTTATCTTACAAAATAACACAGTAGTGAGGTATTACTTCAGACTGAGAAAAAAGGTAAAGGAGAATACAGAGTTCTCCACCATACTGAATTAACGTGACAAAAGACTCCAGCAGGCGGCCTCAGTTTTCCACAATATTTGAGTCTTGAAATGTAATTATCTCTGTTAAGTGTCAAAAAAACAGACAAGTGCGTTGGTAACAGGCATGTTATCAATCATTTCACTAAGGGTGATGGTACTCCAAGTGCCATTTATCTAAGATAAGCCATTTTAAGGTCCGATTTCTACGTTTAGAGAGTTGGGTGGGGGGCGTTGTGGTTGCACTGAGAGGAATTGTCACTTTGCCCATTATTCCCATAGATATGGATGCCCTGCCTCTAACAGAGACCCGCTGATGGTAATGCGCTGCATCTGAAAAACTGAATTACCGCGATACATCAAAGCTGCAGCTGCGAAGAGGAAAAAGTGTCAAAACAGTGCACACAAGCCTGGTCATTTCTCATGGTTAACCTCCTTAACTAGATTACCCCTCACCACTTCTACCACAGCCCTCGCACGCCGTCTTCAGATTCAGCCTCCATAAAAGGGTCAAATACAACCACGACCTTGATGTTGTGCAGATACTAAAGCCTAAATATCCCGGAGTGCACAGAACGTGCTATCGGATGCAATACTGTGCGTTTTTGTCTGGGGAAATGTGACCACATCAATGAAAGTTCAAAAGCAAAGGGGTTGGCAGCTTGCAATTAATGTATATTGACTTTCTTCTCAACCTTGAGTTTACTGTTTGCACTTACGTCAAACACTCCAATCAGCTGTCCTGAGTATTGGCTATCATGAGGTTGATATGGCCAGACCAACAGGTCTTTCTTTAGGGCATCAATTAAGGCAAGGTGCAGCGATGCTCATGTCATTTTAGATGGCCAGATTTGATTGGAAACTAAGGAGAAACCCTGCAGGCCGAACTCAACACCTGATGACAGAGCACTCTGTTATTTTGGACGCGAGCCTGAGAGCAGATTGTCAGCCAAATAAATTACATCTTAATGTGAGCATGAGTGCTTCTGGCAAATGAAGACTTCAATTTTTCGAGCTCATCTTTGCTTATGATGCTGAGAGCTGCATTGTGTTCTAAACGTGTCTTTTTGGTGACTCCAGTGCTCTGATGAACCGGTCAGATGCTTCTGCTATAACAGAGCGTGTATTCACCACAGTTAAATGTCTGGGGTCAAATAGATTTTTTGAAAGAATTAATACTTGTATTCAACAAGAATACATTAAATTGATGTAAAAAAAATTTACAATTATGATATTTTATACAGTAACAAAAACAATATCAATTAAAAAATATATATTTTAAATAAATGTTGTTCTTTTAAATTTTCTATTAATCAGAGGAGCCTAAAAATAAAAAAAATGTATCACATTTTAACAAAAAAAGTGAAACATCTTGACTGGTTCCAACACAGATAATAATAAGTAATAAATAAATAAATAATAATGTTTCTAAATAGTATTAACTGAAATATGAAAAAAGGGAAGAAAGTAAGAAAAAACGAAGGATTAAAATTACTTAATAATTACAGAATACATATAATTGTTTGTTGTTATGGGTTATTTTAAATAGAAATTTTCGGTCAAGCTACAATTTTTCAAATTATGCAAAAAATGTGAAAATATATATAAAATAGTAACTATGAAAGTAGTCTTAGCAAGAATTATATTTTTCCCATTCTATTCCAAAAAAAAAATAATAATTTGAGATGTGGCATAAAAACTAGTACGAGCATAAAAAAACTATTTAAGATACTTTTCTCAGGGTCAAAAGTGATTATTGTGAAGAAACACTAATAATAAATGGTCTGTAATTTTCCCACACAAGAAGGTAATATTCCAGCAGCAACAGCTTGTGACTCAGCTGGATTTTTGACCTCTTTGCAGATGAACTGTGTTCCAAGTTTCTCCCATCACTCCTATTCCAGCATGGTGAGATCCAAATACAGCCTGAAATCCGCAAAAATTCAGAGTCTAAACAGCATTCCCACGACAAGACATCTGAGCATGTTTTAAAACAGCTCAAATGAATACTGGCCAAGCAAAACAGGAGACCCACAATTTACGGGTGCTCTGGCACAAAGGTTAAGTGCTTTATTTGGAGAATAACAGCTCATTTTTTGCAATATTCCTTATAGAATACAGCTTTATGCGGAGCTTTGATCTTATTATGCTTATTAGGACAGTAGTGCTGTAAATCTATCTGTTAAATGCCGCTTACAAGCTGTGCATATGCCATCCGCCTCACCCTAGGCACAAATTACACAGCGTCTGTATGAATCCAACACCTCCTCACCCTATCAAATTTATTTAAAACAAACTGTGCTGTAACAATTTAAGAAACGTATTTCTGGCAAAATTGCGTTTTTTCCCATTGGCAGCACATTAGAGCCTCAGATGGCCAGAGGAACTCAGCGAGTCTTAAGGCGGGGATGGATAGATGCGCTCACAGAATGACTTGAGACAGCATCAGTCATCTGATGTTACAGCCTACAGCTCGAGCCCCTGAGCAGGGGGGAGCTGGGGTTACCAGAGGGGAGAGTGAGCGAGGAAGAGGCAGAACATATAATATTGAGGAAAGAGAGAGCTTTTCCTTGGGAATCGAGGTGAATGCAGGCAACATCCTGTCACACATGAGGAAAAGACAATCAGAGGGGCCATGTTACATCCCATTTCTATCAAATACACAAGTCTCCAGGAAACATTCAATCCAGCTCCACACATGGGGAACAAAGTAGCATGCCTTTATAGCACCTGTATGATATTAGCTTGGAGAAGAAAGGTCAAAATCATGCTTTTAGTTCTCAAAGGGACAGTTCATCTAAAAATTAACTTTCTGTCATAATTTATTCACCCCCATGCTGTTACAAACCTGTATGACTTTTTTTATTTTCTTCTGTGGAAGATATAATGAAGAATGTTTCAGCCGGTTTTTGTTTTTCCATATCAAAAGGTGTTGAGAAGATAATGACATAATTTAAATTTTTATCTTATTAAACTATCCATTTAATAAGAATTTAAGAAACAATCATGATTGTTACTGCCTAAACAGCATCTCCAAATAAAATAAATGATCATAAATTCAATACTCTTTCTCACAAGCAAAATTAGTTCTTTACGTTTTCATGTAATTTTTTGTATCATAAAGGCACTATTATTTACTAGATTTTAGTAATAGCTAGAATAGTGATTATTTTCTTTTTTTTCTTCTTTTTTTTTTTTGATTTAGTCATTTTTATTAGTTTTTGATTATAAAATATGCCTAGAATTTAATTTCAGTTTTACTTACAACTATTTTAGTACATCAATTTACAACTACAGGTGCATCTCAAAAAATTAGAATATAATGGAAAATATATTTATCGTTTATAATTTAATTTAAAAAAGCAAACTTTCTAATAATCTAGAATCTAGTTTCATTGCACACAAACTAAAACATCTCAAGAGTTTTTTTGTTTGTTTGTTTGTTTGGTTGTTTGTTTGTTTAAATTCTGATGGTTGCGACTACCAGCTTAGGAAAATAAAAAATTCAGTATCTCAAAGTATTTGAATGTTCCATTTTGAGCTTGATTAGTTTGATTAATTTTTATGTATAAATACTGTGTACTATTTTAGAATATGAATCCACAATTATGGGAAAAACTACTAACTTGACAGTTGCCCAGAGGATGATCATAAACACCTTCCACAAAGAGGGTAAGCCACAGAAGATCATTGATGAAATGGCTGGCTGTTCACAGAGTGCTGTACCAAAATATTTTCATAGAGAGGTGACAAGAAGGAAAAAGTGTGGTTGGAAAAGGTGCATAAGCAACAGGGATGACCACAGCCTTGGGAAGATTGTCCGGAAAAGCCGATTCAAGAACTTGGGAGAGCTTCACAAGGAGTGGAATGAAAATGGAGTCAGAGCATCAAGAGCAACCACACTCAGACGTCTTGAATAAAAAGTGCTACAGCTGTCACATTCCTAGAACCAAGCCACTCCTCAAAAAAAAAAAAACATCAGAAGCATTTAACCTGGGGTAAGGAGAAAATATTTTTAAAAATCCTTTTTTCAGATGAAAGTCAATTTAGTATTTCAATTGGAAATCAAGGTCTGGAGTCTGGAGGAAGACTGGAAAGACATAGAATCCAAACTTCTTGGAAGTTCAGTGTGACGTTTCTGAAGTCACTGATGATTTGGGGTGTTGTGACATCTGCTGGTGTTGCTCCATTGTGTTTTATCACGTCCAAATCTACCAGGAGATTTCGGAGCACTTATGATTCCATCTACTGACAAGCTTTATGGAGATGCTGATTTCATTTTGCAGCAGGACTTTAGCGCCTGTCCACAGTGCCAAAACCACTTCCAAGTGGTTTGATGACCATGATATTACTGTGCTTGTTTGACCAACCACCTCGCCTGACCTGAACCTCACAGTGAATCTATGGGGTATTGTGAAGAAGAAGATAAGTAACATTTGACAAACAATGTAGGCTGAAGGCTGCTATCAAAACAACCTGGGCTTCAATAATGCCTCCGCAGTGCAACAGTAGGATCACCTCTATGCAATGCCGCACTGAAACAGTAATTTGTGCAAAAGGAGCCCCAACCAAGTATTGGGTGCATAATTAAACCTGCTTTGGAGATCTTGAACTTTTATGTTTTGCAAATCTTTATTATTATTATTAGTAGTATTATTATTATTATTATTATTAATCTTTGAGAAAATATTCTTTCTTTTTTTAGATAATGAATTTTAGATTTTCCTAAGTCATAACCATTTAAATTAAATAAAAAAACTCTTGAAATATTTATATTTGTGTGCAATGAATCTATAATATAAGAAAGTTTGCTTTTTTTAAATTAAATTACAAAAAAGAAAGAACTTTTCTAAGATATTAACTTTTCTATGATATTTATTTTTTAGATGCTCCTTTGGCAACTAAAATAAAATAAGTTTTTTCACATTTTATTTCAGTTAATGGAATTGTTTAGTTTTATTTAACTAAATGAAAACAAAGCAGTTATTTGTGCTTGCAATGTTAAGATTGTCATCTTTTGCAAGTCTCTGGGAAGATTTCATTATTTAAAATGGTGCTCATGAGCGCCCCCTATGCAACTGCCAAAGCAGACTGCTATCTGATGGTCCATGTGGCATTACCTTACCAGAGTATAGAGTTGGAGGCATTAACTGGAAAGATATTTGGGAGGCCTATAACCACTGCGTCCTTGAACAAGGCACTTAACCTTGATTTGCGGCTGGATGGCTGGGCCTGTGTTGAAGCTTTTTTTATGTGCAACCTGCTTCTATCTTAAGTAGCAAACAAAACACAGTGGTAAAGGAGAATGCATGAATAGTGATATACAAGGAATGAATAACTAGATTACAGACTAGGGAAGCCATCTTTTTAGCAGAGAGATTGTGAAAAAATAGGACAGTAACATGAGAGGCAACAGATCTCACCACAGCAGGAACCCATAGAGTAAGATTCTTCAATCGCCATGGAAAAGGAAAATAAAGCAGCAAGCATGATATTTTGCATGTTACAAGTGCAAAAGAGCATGAAAGATACACATATTCTTAAATAGTCATGTTTTATTGTGGATAGGTTTTGTTTTTATTAAAGAAAATGCAAAAACCCTGCTGAAACAGCCAGCATATGCTTTGTTTTGCATGCTGGTCCCTAGCAGACTTTTAACTAGCTTATTCAACAATACTTCCTACAGTGATTAGCTTTGCTATAAAGAACCAGGCCACTCCATTATGTTATTTAACAGCATGTGAATACTGGTTCCATCAGGTAGACCAAGCTTTAGCTACTGTAAACAACTGTCATTTCAATGAATACGTAGGCTAACTGGTCGATTTATCCATGTTTCACAGACTTCTTTGATCTAAACCAGCACCAAACCAGTACTAACTATAATAAATTAGCTTTGACCACAATGCAAATTCATGCTGATCTAAGGTGGTCTTTGCAGCAGTGAAGTGCTTTCATTATACTAGAATTTATTGCCTTGGAAAAACTCTAGGAGCTTGGAGACTCATGGGACGATCTGAACTGGAAATGAACTAAGGCATCAGAAATTGCTTGAGTAAGATTAAACCAATCTTCTAATGCTTCTGTAAACAATTGTTTGATGCACAGCATGTTACAGGAATTGTGACCAGAAAAATATTTTGGTGGGGTACTTGCCTTTGGCAGATGGGAAAGCTTTATCTTGCATCCTAAGCGTGGGAATGCTCTGAAGCTTAACTTCTGGCCAAGTTAATTTCATTACAGAAAAATAATACATATTTGGCTTGTGTGTACAGTCAGACACTGTACTTTTGATATACAGAAAGACAGACAGACTGACAGACAAACAGACAGATCACTCATAACCCAAAGATTTAAACACATCCATCATGATCCAAACCGAAACAACACTGTTTTTACTGCATCAATAACAAAAACAAGTGAAACACATCAGCATCTGGAAGCCTGGAGGTGTGAATGAGTACAAAACAGTGTGATATTGTCCTGTTTTGCTGCTTATGAAATTGCAGCAACTCCACCTCCCAACAGATAAATGAAGGGAGTGAGAAGGATACTCTCAGGATCTCCAGGTCAACAAGCTGCTAAATGTTCTGCGCTAAGCATCAATGCCCATGGATATTGGGTGAGACACACTGGTCATTCTTTCTGGACCAGAAGAGGCTAAATCAGGTCAAACACCTCAAAAGCGTGATTTTGATACCTTTGTGGGTTTCTTATCATGTCAATAACAGTGTTTCTGACACCTTTGTGATCTTCTTGACTCTCCAAATTGATAATCTTCAGTCTATGACAAAAAACAGCTTTAATTTGGTAAACTAGCACAGGCTCAATAACAACAAACGTTTACAACTTCATGACAATTATACTGTTAGAGCAACAGCACTCTGGCCTGTGAGATGCTGCTTTATAATATAATGAAACAATATAAAATTCCTGTTATAGACTCTAATAGTCGTTAATTTTAAGCATTAGTTGACTAATCGCACATTTATTAGTAAACCGTTTAAATCATGCTTATGAGCCTTTAATTGCCTACATAGCTTAATAAGCACTCAAGCGCATGTATAAAGCTTGCCACAGCACACCGGAAGAAGTAATGATGATGAATGTGTCAGGGAAAAACAGTAAGATTAAACTGCATTAACATTTGAATAATCTATTGATAAACTAATGTTTTCAGCTTAAGAGATGAATGCGGTGACACTGACTCATCATATCCACAGTAGAGGTGCGTCTACTGCGTCACATGCAAGTTTCATACGGATTACATAATCTGTTAATATATATATATATATATATATATATATATATATATATATATATATATATATATATATATATATATATATATATATTCTTCATAGATATATTTTTCATGTCTGTAATGCAAGTATACGTGGAATTTCACGCTCAAGTTCACAGAGGCCGAAACGGCAGAAAGCACTTTCTGTTTGCTTTCATTATTTTACAAAAGCAAAATGTCTTGTTATTGTGAGTGCACACAAATAAACATAGAGGCTTTACGGCGACTCCGTCTTGCTGTGAGCACGCTACTACTATTCAGCTTGCACACTCAGCACAAACACTTGAATAGCACATATTTTTCTAGGTTAGGTCCATGTAAAGTTGCAAAAACGTACATATTTCAAATGATAAGCCATATTTAAGGTTGATGAATGATAAGCGAGAGTTTGGATGAAAGCAACTGTATTACCACAAAAACAGCCATTAACAATCTGTCCGTCATGGACTGCATGACCATACCACTTCCTGTTGATTTTATTTCTGCGACTAAGCGACTAATACATTTAGATTGACCAAGCTGTTCTTACATTATAAAATAAATTACATTAATTTGTTAATCAGTTCATGTGTTCCTTGAGAATCAAAGCCACATCCTTGCCATTGCTAATGTCAAAGAAATACAGATGGAAATATTTGCTATTAAAATTTCACCTACATAATATCTTTGCTCAAGTGCAATTTCCTCATGTAGTATAAGGGAAATCCCTTTTCTTTTTTATGTGTTCTGTGCACAAACTGTGAAATGGCTGCTGAATTGCTGTCGGTAGGACTTGGTAATTGCAGGTTATGAGAAACACTCCTGCCCTCGCGCTGAGCCGCTGACTGGTTGATAAAAGCCTCTTGATTGAGTAATTGTGCGTTTGAGAGCCACATCGCAGGGCGGAGTCTGTAATCATAGCGTAATCTCTTGTTCGTTCATGCCCAGCACCAGCCAATTCACACAAATTCGAACAAAAGGGGTCAATAACAGCTGCTTGGCAGAAAATTGATATAATGATTATACTCAGAAGTAAATGGCACTTGAGCTCTGCTAAGTCAGCTCACCATCACTGTTATATCCATGGACACACCAGTGCTTTCTGCTCGAGAAATGAAGTCTTTCGGCCTACAGTGTTTTTTCGAACTTAACCACCTGTGTGATTACCGGATCATCAACTCCTAAAATGACCAACCGACTCTGCTTGAGTTGTTAAAAATGTTATTTAATGACACTTATGGGACCCCCTTCCACCCACCCCCCACCACCAAACTACAAGAATGAGATTAGCTACGTGAGATCAAGTAATGCTTCAGGACTTCAAGCCAACCACAAGTAAAAGAGAAGCAAGTGAAACAGATGTTCCACAACATGTAAGGCGAATGGAGTGCTAATGTTCCTCGCGGGACTCTACGCTCTCTTCATCACCTCATCAAAATTAGACATGCTGCCGTACTTGTTTTGGAAGTGTTAAGAAAGAAATTAGCTCTTCCAACAGGTCCTAAAGTATCTAAGGGAGCTATAGTGGTAATGCATGTGACAAATGCCAATAACCATATCTAAAGGAGAGTTCACACTGCCAACAAATGAACCGAAAGTCCTTTATTTTTAATAAAGTGTTGTTGTTAGAGAGATAGACAGACCGACTGGCAGACAGAGAGATAGATAAACATTCAGGTCATATAATTTAAGCAGTTTCCCCTATTAGTGGGGATACTGTCAGTCTGTGAGTAAAGTCAAACATGATTGAATCTAGTGAACAGCTTTGCCTTTTGGTGCTGATGCTGCTGTCAACTAATGCCAGCAATGCACACTATGATGATGGGCAGAGGGTCTGATTGATGGTATGAGAGCGTTGCTGGATGCAGATTCGCCCCAAGAGATGAGAAGAGGCGAGAGTATAATTGCGTCAGCCACTGAAGTGTGTGAAAGGATTAGGCCTTGGCCACTCTTCAGCACACCCATATAAAAGACTGTCCCCCCTGGGAAGAAGTGCGCTGGCCTGCTTGTGTAGTGAAACCAGTATGCCGACAGCACCATTCGTCTTCGATACGCCTCTCCTCCCCTGCCTGTTTGCAATCTTAGCCTTGGCCTTGTCTTTCCCCAACCATGGCGTGTCCTCTCCGATCCTGCTCAGCTGCTCAACACTGTCTCTGTCTTCATTAGTCTGGCCGTATTACGAGCGCAAGCTTCCCTCAGGATGTGTGGTGGTGTCTTTCTCCTGTCTGTTTCCACTGTCCTATCTGTGTGGTTTTCTGAATACTATCCTGTGAAAGTTTAACTGTTCATTTAGTTGTGGTTAAAATATGCCAACTGGCTTATCATCAAGACTACTTACAAAAAAGAGAGTAGTGAGTACTAAACAAACAGTCCTGCCAAAAATGACATTTCTGTCATCATTTACTCACCCTCATGTCTTTCTAAACCTGTGTGTATATATATATATATATATATATATGCCTGTATATATATATGCCTGTATATATATATGCCTGTATATACATAAGAAAGTCCCTGCATTTTGTTGCTTTCATATTGGAAAATAGCACCCCATCACCTAGTGAGTGGACAGGCTTAATTTTTCTAGCTTTCAAAAACAAATAAAGACTTTTCCCTTGAGTCTCTGTAAGTGCTAGCGTAACCTGCAACATCAGGCCATGCCCCACAATAAAACAGATGTATGCACAGTCAACATTATGCTATTATTATGGGATCTCTTGGCCTTGGTCATTTTATTGCAAAACAGAACATGTACAAATAGGCCTCTCAGCTCATAAGAGTCTTGTCATGTCTAAAACTAAGCTCTTAAAATCAAACTGTAGTACACAAGACATATAGGCTACCGTCTCAGACATACACAATTGAAAACCTATAAAAACCTTTAGCAATTAAAACTATAACATCCCAAAAGCACACACATTGTGCTGTATTTTGTGTCAATAAACACCTGCTGATAAACCATAGAAAGAAATTTCAGTTCTGCCTTACTAAACCAGACCCTCTGATTATCACGGATACATCCCACCTCTGACATTTGTAAACCATATACCTCTGATTTGCGGGAAAAGATGGTTTCGGAAAAAAACTTAATACCACATAAGTTGATTTATCTCTTCAGCCTACGTGACCTCTTTCTCAATGAGCAGATGTTTTGGATCTTTTGGTTTTCTCTCGCAGTTCCAGTTATTCTGAAGGAATGGAACAATGAGTTTCCACCTCTTCCTTGAACAACGATTGGTTTCTGCCACAATGTCCATCTACCTACTTCCATCTGGCTGCTTTCCCATCTCATTAAAAACCATTATACAGAGCCTATAGCCTAACTTTTTTAATTAATTTTTTTTGCCACTACATAAACAGGAAAACAATCTTCTGTATACAGTTAAATCAGGTCAAAGCTTCAGATTAAAAATGCTTAAAATCTCGGAATGTACTTGGCTATCCAAAATATACTCAAAATACACTGCAATTAGCATGGCCACTCTTCATTTTGCAACATTATCATGTTTAAAAATGCTCTTATCTACAAATCTCTGTAATATCAAGAGCCGTGAAGCTAAGGTTGCATTTTTTCTCTCTGTTGAGGTTTCTCTCTGTAGAGTTACTGAGGCTGTTCTATATGCAAGATGCCCACAGCTGTAGCCCTGGATGACCCTGAGTGTTTGAAGCTGAAGGACAGCATGGAGACTGGGCTTAATCCTCTGGGCACTATGCCCACTGGAGCGTGCATACACAAACACACACAAACTGACACAAGTGTGGACATACCTGTTCACAAGCACACAAACAAACACACACACAGCATATACAGAAATGCCTGTAAACTCTTCATATGGGCATACTGGCATACTAGGTTTTTTATCCAACATCCATTATATATAAATATAGCATATATATAGCTCATATTTTAATTATACTTCCGGAAAATACATTACTTTTGGATTTCAAGTATACACTCAATAGAACTTAGTGCATTTTGTTCCACAAGGTCTATATTGTTTTCTTTGAGACCACCAGTACAGCTCTCACTGACACTGTACTTAATGTCTACATCATTTAATTGACCTCTTGGTTTAACCTGTTTATGAAGTTTACTTGCTCTATTTATTTTCTTACTCTCTTTTTTGTTGTATAAAGATATCAGCCACAGGGGGTAAATAGATTTCATGATCTCTGACAGACTTTCTGAGCTTCTCATCTGGGCCCGTTTACAATTATGGTTTTATTTGAGTAAAGAAAAAAAACTCCAGTTATTAACAAGAGACCTCTGCTCCAATCCTTACATCTGTCGCTGCCATAAACACAGATCTCCGTACACACAAGAAGTCACAAAGCAAACTCTACCGCTCAGCTATTTATTTGCCTTTTAGCTTGTATTAGGAATATCCCTGGATACTCACACAATCTATGACTACTGCATGAACTGCAAGAGAGCATTTCAATATTTCAAATGAAGAGACAGATAGTTTTAGGTAGCTCCATGGCTCATGAAATTATGTAAAAGGCACAATACAAAATTTAGGCTACACCTTAAAGGACATTAGCAGGACCCTCATTACAAGGTCATGTCCCTTATAGGAATACTTCCCCAAAAAAATGAAAATTTGCTTACATTTTAATCACCTTCACCAATTGATCCTCTGCAGTGAATTAATGCTGATCCAAACAGCTGATAAAAAAATTGCATGCATATGATGCATATTTCTCTCCTGATTCAGACAAGACAACTTTTTAACTGAAGAAAGCAATATTTTGTATAATAGTCTGGTGACCCGTACTCGGAATTAGTGCTCTGCGTTTAACCCACTCAAGTGCACACACACACGCAGTTGTGAATAAACATACACACCATGAAAACACACCCGAAGCAGTGGGCAGTCATTTTTGCTGCGGTGCACTTGGAGCCGTTGGGGGTTTGGAGCCTTGCTCAAGGGTCTCACCTCAGTCATTGTAGTGAGGGTGGAGAGACAGCTGGTCATACACTCCCCCCACCTACAAGCCCTGCCGGTAATGAGACTCAAACCCGTAACCATTAGGTCACGACTGCCCGTAAAAACACTTTTTCATTAAAATTTGATCTCAGTAATATCATATTGATCATATTAGTGAAGGTTTTGTTTGAATTAAGCGGACATACTGGACACCACATAACATGAAGGCCAATGTGGCCACTTACCAGGCCGTCGCAGTTACTAATAGCTACGGAGGCTCCCTGCATGTCTGTAATGTCTCCAACATACATGCAGTCACTTTTCAAAGGCTCGGAGTGCATGCCATCGGAACCCTGCCACTCCATCTTGGCTCCGGGAGCCACCAGGCGCATGTTGCGGTGCAGACGCAGGTGAAACTCCCGGCCGAAGACGGTGACGTTGTAGTAGAGTCGCTCTGGCGTGCCTCCTTCGGACTCATGGTGGGCGTGGTCGGTCGATGCCGCCTCTCTTCTCCAGCGCCTACGGAACTGCCCATCTTCTGGACCAACCGATACGGCATGGGACAGGAAGCGGCCTTCTGCATCAGTAAGAATGGGCTTCACCAGTCCATAGTCCCCCAGAACATGCTGCAGGGAATCTGCATTGGGTTACACACAAAGATCCACACATTGATTGTAGTTGGTTACAGTAATGAATGTCACTAGGCTGCATGGCTACTTTCATGTGATGGTTTGCAGAAACAATGTTTCTTCTGATTAAATTGTAATTTAATTTGACACTTAAAATGCACATTCCTTTTCATGGAGCAAGTAATTGCAGAAGAGAAGCAATAGGTCAGACAGGTCCGGGTGAAGAAACACATTAACACTTGTTTGACACCATCATTTTCAGATTTAACAACGCCTGTTTTTGCACAAAATGTGTGAGACTGTATGAAAAGCATGTTGTTCTGTGTCTGTAATAGTACATCTGCCTGGCTCCCATTACAAAATACCAAGATAAATCAAATCTATCATTCACAATATGCCTTATTTTTTTCAATGACAGGCAGATGCATGATAGACATATTTACAATATTGAAATATATCAAGAAAAATCACAACAGCAGACAAGCGTAGGGGAAAAACAAAAGTAATTGACAAATGATCTCAGAAGAAGATCTCTCATCCTAAATGAGTGTCACAAAACCTATTGAGCACCCTACCAAGGCAGCATTTTAGGCATCACAGTCAGATTCAGAGTCAGATTGCACTCATCCAAACATGTAATGCACAAAAATGTTCCATGCATTCCTATAAATGCTGCATGCAATCTTAACGCCCAAAATATAATAATCACATATGTTACACAAAACATTCTGCCCACACCTATCATACCCAAAAAACCCACATGCACATTTAATATTCAATAATATTGTATGCACCTGATGCACAAAAAATCTCCACTCATCTATGATTCCCAAAAATGCTGCACACACCTATGATGCCTAAATAATTTGCTAAAAAGGGTTACGTTTCCTTATGATGCTCATGTTGCACACACCCATGATACCAAATAATACTTCATGGAACTGATGCATAAAAATGCTGCACACACCTATGATGGCCAAATATGCCACATACACCTGATGCACAAACATTTGTTGCACACCTTTTTTTATTGCATACACCTATGATAGCAAATAATGATATGCAATAATGCACAAAATGCTGCACACACCTATGATGCTCAAAAATCCTCAACTCACCAAAGATCCCCACACTTATAATGCGTAATAATTATTCTCAAAATTTTTCAATTATATATGACCATCAAAATTGCTGCAAACACCTATGATGCCTAACAATGTTGTCTAGGTAGATAACTCGCTATGTTTTGAGACACGGCTGATAAATCAGTTCAAAGTGATGCTGAGCTTTGCATGTGCATCTCTGAAGAGAGCACTTCTGCGTATTACACGCTCTGATTTGCAAATAACCTTTACAAGTCACCAACAAACCTAAAGTTGTCTCACAAACAAGTAACCTTAAAATATTTGTTTTCCAAAATCAAAAGTTCCGTTTCAGAGCTTTATTTACTTATTTATTTATTTTAGTTTATTTTTAGTTTATTTATGCAAAACGCATAAAACGCTCGCAAAGGAGGATAACAGAACGTGGACAATTATTTTTTATTTTTTTAAATCAATATCCTGCAATACTTCCGCTCTCAGACAGATCAATATCACCAGAGCGTCCGTCAAAGATCGCGAACGCGAAGGGGGGAAAAAACGACCAAAACATTTCCACTACACGAGAGCTGCGCTGAGAACTATTATTATTAGAATTAATTTCAGCAGCATGTGAAACAAATACACTTCACAACAAACAGTAATGAGACAGCGCACGAGGATGCCACGGCTGTTTATGTTTCTTAAAGCTCCAAAGAATAATCAAAAAGATTGGAAATAGCCCGTGCCACAAGTTTCTCTCACACAGGGATGGGGACAGTGCGCAAACATCCAGGTCTGATGCGCACTGGGGTGGTACCGGGCAGGACATCTAGCGATGGGATGGAAGTGTAAATAGGTAAAGGCAGGCGCACGTACCTATGCTACTGGAGATATAAAGGCCGTTCGTCTGCAGAAAGATCGGCAGTGTGATTAGGATAGTAAATCCGGCCGCGAAATCCATGGCAGCTCCGAACTGCGCAGGTGAGAGAGACGGACTTTGGGATCCAGCGTGTTAAAGTTCCCTGCGCGACCAGCAACCGCCACGCCAGCAACAGCCGCCCGCAACTTACTGCAAAGTGCACTAGAAGAGAGCGCGTGTCTCTCTCTCTCTTACTCTCTCTTCCTCCCTCTCTCATACACACACACACACACACTCACACCCTCTCTCTCTCCTCACCGACTCTTATAGGTTTCTACCAACACCTGAATGCGCGCACAGACGCGTGCGCACGAGCGCTCCACGGTGCTGAGAGACAGAGGGATGCGGAATTATTTCACACAGCGCGTAAATGTAAATATAGATTTTTCGCATTCTTTAGCATGTAAATCCAATTTAAAGACTTCAAAATAAGTGTGTGAGCTAATGCTGAATTTTTACAATTCCGCTTCTTGACGTCTATAACTTTTACAAGTGAAATGCTGCTTGTGTGAGGTTATTCTTCAAAACCTGCTCAAACTTTTTACAGAGCTTCATCACATTCAGTCAAAGCACCATCAGCTGAGCAATAGCGCCCCCTTGAACACACACACACACACTCACTTATTTGATATTCACAGGTAGACTCAAGTACCACTTCAACACCAAACCAGAATTCATAGGCCTAATTATCATTAATATTAACGTTTTTTATTTACGGTGAAAGGACAACTGTGTCATCCACACAAGTATATAAAATTGTACACACAATATTATAAATATCATATTTTATTATTAGCCTCTATCAAATGGTTGAGATGCCCACTATAAGCAAACCTTTTTTAATGGGTGATAGTTCACCAGGTAAAGATATATGATAAATAAAACATAAGTATTATTATATAAAAAGTAAATGAACTATTAAATGCCTTGTAAAATATTAGCTTTCTTTAAATAAAAAAAAGAAGAAGAAGAAATTTTAGTGACTCAAAATGCTTGAGAGGCCCTTTAAGGGATACGATAAAAATAAAAATAAATTAATAAATGCATATATGCAAGCCAACAAACAAATAACACATTCATTCATTCATTCTAAAATACCCGATTTCAGTATCACTGTTAAAAGAAAAAAGAAAAGAAAAAAAAGTTAATGAAGATAAAATATTGGATACAAATATTGGATTGAACTTTATTTTAAGGTGTCCTTGTTACAATGTTATTATACATTCAAATACTGAGTAATATTAATTTACTACATGTACTTACTCTATGGTTAGGGTTAGTATTAGGGTTTGACTTAAGGTTACTTGCATTGAATTATGCATAATTTATTATTATTATTATTATTATTATTATTATTATAATTATAGTAAGAACATGTAACTTGTAACAAGGACACCTTAAAATAAAGTGTTACCAGTTGTAGTATAGTTTAGACAAAAATGTTATTAAGCGCATTTAATGCTGTTTCTTCGTAATTATATTTCTGATTTCTACTGCATTTATATCAAGAATAGAATTGTTCTGAAAAGGCAGATGAGGAGATAGCCTTTAAGAGATGCGGACAGAGAATGTCCTTGGTAGGGTCAAACACATGGCATCCATTCGTTTGCATGTATTAACATAACTAATGAGCAATGGGACAGATTTGAATTTTGCTCTTGAAAGGTTAGACTCCAGAGCATCAGGTTTAGAGAGTGTCAGAATTAATCTGACATACTTATTAAAAAGCTGCCAGGCCCTATGAAAGTATGCTACAGTATTGATAAAAGTGCATGGAAACATAAGCTGTTATTGCATATTTGCAGACAAAAATAAATATATACACGTTTACCTTTATCTTCACCTGTACATCCACACAACAATATGGATGAAATCAGGTTTTTCATTATACTGGTGCAACTACTCGGTGTGGCATACGATTATTTGTTCTTATGATCTAAGCTACTTGACATGTATTAATAGACAGATTAAAGGAATAGTTTACCCCCAAAAATGCTGAATTATTCCTGTAAGGGAAAATTGCCTCCACATTGCAACCCTTGACATTTGAAACAATATAATAACAAGATAGTGTTACATTCATGAAAAGTTTTAACAAGGTTTCAAGGCCAAATTAGAAACAATGGTGTTTTTGACCCTGAGCAAATCCACCAGGTCAAAACGATCTTGTGCACACTGTTAACACAAATAGCTGTGGAATATGCTGTGTACTCCTGAAACAAGGCAATTCCAAATCAATTTATTGTTATTAATATGTTTATTGTCTCATTACAGTCAAGAATGAGAACATAACAACAGAGGCAACTGATTCTAAATGGCCATGCTGATGTGAAACCCTGTTCATTCCACAGATATAGAGAGGTCAGCACCAGTGTACAACAGTGTAATTATCAAGCACATAACTGTGGCCGTGAAATTCCCTTAATGCTGCACATTTTTATCTAACCCAGTTGGGAGAAGTACAAATGGAGCTTTTCTTCTGTGTGTTCACTCTAAGACAGGATATGTGTGTATCAGTGTGTATCATGTTTCCTCATAAAGAGATGCCTGATGGCTTGATGGTCAATATGTTTGATCTTTTCCTTCCCACTTTTCACCATTATTCCTCACAATCATCTGAACATCACAAAATATATATTTTTTCCTTACATTGACTGCTCTATGTGAACATGCTATAGTAAAAAGCAGGGATTATTGGTAATTGTAAATGATCTTGCCTCATTGATACAAGAGTAAGTGTTCAGTACTATTTGTGATTCTGTGCACATACTGTACGTACATTGTCAAATGACTAAATCAATTAAACTTATTAATCAACATAATCAACGTCAATTCAATTAAATAGGAAAATGGAGCTGATGTGTTCGTTTTTATTTTTTTGTTTATGTTTTTTTATGGCAAAAACTATGACATTAATCAGAGAAATCTGAAGAAAAAAAGAGAAATATTCTTATAGAAGCACATTTCTCCTGTGTAAATGCCACTTTTTATCTCTCAATTCTCACAATTTTCTCTCGCTGTCCAGAGTTAACAACATTTGTTTGGTCTTGTCTTGTCTTGTTTTTTGTCTTGTCTTGTCTTGTTTTTCTTTGTTTTTTTGTCTTGTCTTGTTTTTTGTCTTGTCTTCTTTTGGTCTTGTCTTGTTTTTTGTCTTGTCTTCTTTTTGTCTTGTCTTGTTTTTTTGTCTTGTCTTGTTTTGTGTCTTGTCTGTTCTGTGTTTGTTTTTTTTTTGTCTTGTTTTTTGTCTTGTCTTTTGTCTTGTCTTGTTTTGTGTCTTGTCTTTTTTTGTCTTGTCTTTTGTCTTGTCTTGTCTTTTGTTTTGTTTTTTGTTTGTGTCACAGACTAGAATAAAGATGTTATTGAGACTTTTTATCCGATAATTTGTTCTTTTGTTATCTAATCTAGTTATTCAAAATTATTTTATTAATCCAGTGGCAGAAACAAGCTTTTATAAAATCTAGACCATTCTTAGCAGCAGATAAAAATGCATATTTAATTTTCTTATGAATAAAAGTAAAAAATCTAATGTGATGCATGCAAATATTCATGTTACAAAGGGATAGCACATAAAAGTAAATTAGTAATATATATTTAAGTCAGAACTTCGAAGGATGCCCCAATTAAGCCTTGAACATTCAGAAAGTTTTACAATTTCTGTTAAGCTTATTTTAGATAGGGAACACTTTCCAGACAGTGTGAGGACAACGTTTTGAACACTGCACTGAGATCTAGAGGCAAAGAGATCCGTCAGGACAATAATGAGTCATTGACTATAACTAGTGCTGTGTCAGTATTATGATTAGGTATAAATCCTGTCTGGAGGAAGCAACCTTTGTTGTTCCTGTGGAATAGGTGCAGTTGCTGAGCAACAGCCCTCTCCAATACCTTGGAGACAAAAAAGAAGTTCCATATTGGGCGATAATGTGACAGATCACATGCAAGATCTTGTTTCTAAATGAAGGTTCAGTCTTTAACTAAACTTTTGCCAGATTCCAATCAGTTTTTAATAACAGCTTGTTGTTGGAAAAAGACGAACAGATAAGTAGATGAACATGTAATTAGTCTATTTCAATGCATCTGGTTAACAGGGCTAAAGGGGAAGAAAAATATAAATCATTACTAGTTTCATGACATTAATTCATGTTTTGAAAAATACTGGAAATTAACTAAGCAACATGCATCCATTGTAAAATTTAGAAAATAATAACTTTAAAATATATCTGGAGTATGTCCAATAACTGTCAAGCCACAGTTCTATCTGAAATCTTTATCCTGCATAGAAGAAGAAGAGTGTGGAGGACCTTGACCTGAGCATGAAACATATAGCGCTGACAGGTAGCAGATGAAGACAAATGAGATCTATAGAGCACGAACATAAAGAGAAGATAGTGGAAAGACTGTGTGCATGTATGTAGCATATAAATATATAAATCATATATCATAAATCATAGAGCAAAGAAGAAAGCATATATATATGCTTTCTTCTCAGAGTTAAGATTTTCATTTCAAGCGAGGAGCAAAACTACAAAACAAAATAGAAGACCAACTGTCAGTGCCATGGAATGTCAACCATCAACACTGGAATGTTAATAATAGCCTTCTGAAATAGTTAACATATAGCATCTGTTCCATCTTTACACATGCCGTGGTTAATCCAAGAACAATCCTAGGGTAATTGCATACTTCATGCCATTAGTATTTTTAGACCTGAACATTTCAATAACGGTTACATTTCTGCCACATGGGAATGATCCTGGCTGCTGCATCCTTGTGTAGGAACAGCATTAGACTTTAATTAGTGAGCTCACCATTCCTTAGAAGATCACAAGTCAAGCCGAGCCAAAGACTCTGACTGCATGTCCTGGCTTTGAATACCAGCAAAGATGATCTGATCTCGTTTACTTCAAATAATAGGCTCATTCCTCTCAGTAGAAGGTCAGCTTTTTTGAAATCATCATTTAAAAACTGCATTTTGTATTTACTTGCATTATCTTTGTGATATAAAATTTTGATTGATGATTGAATCTTTTAAGTGTGACAAATATGCAAAAAAAAGGAATGTCAAGGGGGCAAAAACCTTTTCACGGCACTGTATATACAGTACAATATACAGCTCTGCAGATCATAAGCCCACTGTCTATGCAACCATTTTAGTTCCAATGTCAACTAAAGCCTTCAAAAACGTTACAGGCCTATTACGTAATATGATACAAAAAGCATTCATGAATAGTTAATGACTGACTAAAAATAGTCACCTAAAGTCTTTTACTGAATGGGGAGCCACCCACTGAATTCTCCCTATGTAATAGAGATATATGGACGATTCAGGGTCTCTGAAGTCCATAGCTCTGATCCATAGCACTGGAGTACTTCTGCGCCACCACATTTTAATTTGATTCTAATCTTCTCTGTTCCACAGGGAGCATAACATGTAATTAAACTTTACAGAATTGCCCTGCAGCTCAGGCAAAATCGCACACAGAAGCCCCCTCAAAGACCGGCACAATCAAGAACACCCACCAGCAAAGTCCTGTATGTACATGTCACTGTACCTCTACCACACAAACGTGTTGTACTTGAATAACAAAATCTATGAAAAACAAAAGAATGTAAACAATGTTAAGAATGAATTTCATCATCTATTTACCTTTAAAAAAATTATTTTATTAGATATCACCTACAGAAAGGTTGGCTATAGGAGCATAGTTGTAGGTACAATCACAGTTGCCACGGAAACTGGTTCTTAGAGCATTAACAAAGTTTTATAACATAAAAAAATCAGTGGAGAAGAATATTATTATTCCCACCAAAGTCTTTTACCAATGTACTTGTTTAATTTTTATTAATTACGCAAAATAATTTTCTCATTTTACTTTACTACAAAGCAAACACTGCAAAGCAACAGGCATTTTGGTGAACAGAAATGTTTTCTCTATTGTCTTAATAATAATTATTCCCCTTTTTGAATTTCATTGTTCACCAACTCTTGTAGTCAGCAAATAATCTAACATAGCCTATCTTACATCTTTACATACAAAATCTTATGACAGTAGCAGTATGATTAAGTTATTCCACAATATAAACCCTTGACAAATAAGCAGTGTTTTCCAGTTTGAAATAGTGTAATACATATTTCTTAAAAAGCCTTCTTTTCTTTTCTTTTTTGCCACAGTGCATGACAAAAAGTCTACTCAAGTACTCAATGAACTGCCCTCATGAAAAGCACTAGTCACAATGGCACAGCACCACAAGAGCACAGTGACTTTTGCAAGAACATGCAGGCCATTCAACATCGCCAATGCAGGTGGCAAAGAAAAAGCCCTGAATCTCTCTTTCAGGTTGACCATTTCAAACCATCTCCACATGTTGCCTCTTCACAGCGGGTTCAAGCCAACAGACATCCGTCAATACTCTCCTGTGCATTCTGGAGCAGAGGCAGTCCTTTGAGACCATTCCTCTGTCTATCCTTCCTCCTGACCTATTTTTCCTTGATTGATTTTCTTTATTCCTTCCTTCCTGTTGTTTTGCTTTTGGCTGAGTCTCCATCACTTTTCAGACGTATTTTATGATTTTGGAGGGGACGGCAGCTATTTGACAAAATATTTGTTTTGGGTTGATTTGTCAACTTGGATATCTGTAAGCAAACTGAGAGATAAATTAAACAGGATTGTGAAATAATTAAATCTTGACCAGTGTTGCTGCTAAATGTTATGAAAGAAAGGTTATTACCACATAGGCTTATTTGTGATTTAAGGGAACATTTTTTGCAATTATTTTATTTAATTTTTTTAATAAATTGTACAATTTATATTATACATTACAATAAAATGTTATCAACTAACAGAACTGTTCAAATTTCAGGATCAGGAAAATTTCTGAAGGACCATGTGGCACTGAAAAGGGGAGTATTGCTGCTAAATATTCAGCTTTGCCATCACATGTAATGAAAAGATGCATGCATGATCACTTAAAATAATTGTAAGTCAAAGTTGGAGTACAAGACTTCCCAAAATGATTACCAACTGCTGAAGTATGTAAAAATATTGCTGCTGTTTAATCTCGATGAATTTCTACAGCATAGCTAAGCAGTTGTGCTGTGAGACTGAAGACGTGTTAATCCAGTTATTTTTTTATATAACTTTTTCCCACATTTTGCAAACGCAGTCCATCTGTGTCCCTCACTCTCCCTTTGCCACCCATGCTTGTTTTGCCAGAACTCCTCATACTCTCATATCCCTGTACACACACACACACACATACATCCACCCACACACTCTTGGACAGACTCACTCTCACAACAATTCCTATTTGTTCCGGTCTCAAAGGTAAACATATATTCACTTGTGATGACCTTGTGTGACCTCATTGACAAAATCATCTGTTTAAACCAATATAGAAATCATAAAAACTAGCATTACAGATGATTAGCTTCCAGAAAATATATAAGTGGATATGTTGGGAGCACACATGACAGGAAAGAGAGACAAAACACAATATCCTGAACATAAAAAAAAAAATACATTGAATCTTGGAGTAACTTCTTAAAGCTATTTCTATATCTTGAGTCAGCAATCCTTTGCTGTGTTAAATTATAAAAATAATAAATACATGAAAAGGAACCAAAATATGAACCAATATGTTAGAATTCGTCAATTAAATCATTGATAAAAGTAAACTAAGAAAAAGTATTTCCATTGATTGATTTCAGATCACAAAAATGTTAAAGGGACAATAAGTAACTTTTTAGGTATTTTATATCTAAAATCAATATTTTTATTCATAAATATGCCCTCAATGGTGTACAAATACCTATGCCAATGTTTAAACTAATCCTCGTAAATGAAGAATTTATTATCTTTATATACATGGGACGGGTAGGTCGACGGAGGCTTCCATGTTGTTCCGCCATCTTGCAAAACTATAATAGCAGAGAGGGACAAAAAGTACTAAGCCAACGCGTTTCCACAACGCGTTTTCGGTCAGAGCCAGAAACGCAGGTGCGGAGCAGTGAGAGGCGCTTGAAACTGCACCGGCAAGTTTAAAAGTCTGGATTGCATTCTTATTATGGACCATACATATGCCGCGCCACAGGAGAAGAAAACATCGTCGCCAAAACAGTCAAAAATAGAACGTAAAAAGAAACGTGACCGTAGATTACAGAAAACAAGAGTTAATGTCGGGGAAGCTTTTTCTAGGTGGAAAGAGCTAATGCTGGATAAAGATTTCAAAAGAGACGCTGAAGTGGCCAGTTTTCTTCTCGACAGGTAAGTCAGTGTTACAGTCTATATTACAATATTTTTTTTATATCTAACAATGCACATTATTCAGAAAATATAACGAATAAAGAAGACATAACTACTAATTACAATATTTCATGTTTTCCACAGTCAGTAATTCATACTGTAACATTCGTTTGTTTATGGTCATGTTGCAGTTTGTTTGAAATAACACACCTGTTCACCTGAAGGAAAACTCGACGAAGTGCTATTAGAAGACATCCCGTCAAAGCTTTTTGGTACATATCGCCTACCATAGATGCAACGTGCATTTGAAAAAGCGAGGCGCTGGAGAGCAAAATTAGTTTGAATGCAAAATACAATTTCACCACTAGATGGGAGTAATTCCTACTTACTGTCCCTTTAATGTGACTTCAACCACTTATGGTTATATTGGTACACCTGTTTCTAACCAAATTTCTATTGGAAGAATAACCTGATGTTTATTTTTTCATTATAACGTAATCCCTTTTTATTTTCTTAACAACAAGTGCTTTCCTTTAATTTAATGTCTTTGCACTTAAACAAAGCATTGCATTGCTGTGCCAAGATTCTCTCACTGCTGGCAAACAATGTTGCCAATAAATGAAAACATGAGACGTTATCAACAACAAAGCTTGCATTATATGCACAGAAATGCAATGAATGGATGTTTTTAAACAAAGTACTCTGTTGTTGCCAGTGGATCCTCTCAATGGACAGCTGATCCATTAAAAAGGATTTTGCTAGTGTAGAAGCTGGCATGACTGTTGACAGTGAACATCAGAGTATTGGTGCCAAGCTGCACTTCTTGAATAAGAGGCCAAGACAAACAGAATACACAAACTTGCTCTGAATGAATAGTTCACTTAAGAGTGTGCCTGCTGCATGTATGCACCTGAATGCTTGCTTCCTTATACAGTATGTGAAAGACTGATGACTTTGTGTCTTAGGTGACCAACATCAATATTTTGGATGTTGTGCAGTCATTTGTGTAGCAATAGCTATATATCTAGAAAAATGTGAGGAAACTGAATCTGTTCTTAAGTCTGAAGTCACATTTTAGTGGTGTTTTACAAGCAAACTGTTTTCTTCTTCATAATTTGATTTAGAAACCATTTTCACTCAGAAATTGACAGTAAATAAAAAAAAAAAATGTTTTATATATATTTTTTACTTGGACTGGGAAAACAATCTAGCAACCTTCTAAGGAATGACATAGCTAAATATAAAAATATGGTGATGGATTTGTTTCAAACTATGTCAAACTATAACATTCCTTCACTTCGCATAGATTGAGAAAAACTGAAAAATCTAGTTGAAGCCTATTAGAATGTAAGGTTAAGTAGGGAAGTGGGAAGCAAACAATGCACTCTAAGTATTCTGCAAATGAGGCTTTATGATATTATGTTTCTGAAAAAAAAAAAAAATCTTGACTATGATCCATCTCATTCCTGGAAACCTGTGGGAAATTTCAATTTGCTGTCATCTCTCACAAAGCTGTGAACGCAATGCTAATATTGAAGATTACATACTGTTTACTTATTCTTTTATCTGTTTTCCAAAAGACAACAAACCGCAAGGTGCAAGTGTCTTAGCCTCCCACTCATCCAAGAGATGCTCTCAGCGTTTCTCTCCAAATCTGAATATTAGAGCCCACACAATGTCTAGCACAAGCAAGCTGGCAATATGAATAAAAGTCAAAGGCTAAAGTGACCAAAAATAATGTAAAAAAAGACAAAGAAATTTATCAAAGGAAATTCTAAAGTACATAGAATAATTAGGAATTGTTTGAAAAATGGAGAAATATGCAATTTTGCACCGTAACAGAAATTGCAGTGCCGCTAGTAGCAGTAGTAGTACTGTTGTTGTTTTTATCATTATTCTAAATCCAACACCCACCTTGCACACACAAACGGACTAAATCTCAATCTGACATCCATATACTGCAACATGTGAGACTTCTTTTTCTCCCTAAGGCTGTTGGATCGTGGACTCATAACGCATGAACCAAAACATGATCTGAATTCTGGCTGGTAAAATGTGTGATTGAATAAAATGTCCTGACACTAGTCTCTCTGACTGTCAGACTGGATTCTCCCTCCCTATGAAGTGTGGTTTATAGCCTCAAGCCAAAAGTAGGTGATTATTCTAGCCAGAGAGAAGCAAAACCCAAAGGCTTCCAATGTCATAGAAAGTTCAGACATTTGGCAATGAAGTCTGTGAATTTTAATTGCTAAACAGGAAGAGTTCTGCCCTTATTGACAGGAAGATGGGAACGAATGCAACATTAAAGACAGGTGTAAACGAATAGAAATATTTAAAATACCAAATAATATAAATATTTTAATAATAGTAGTAGCATTTCCTTTTAATATATTACACAGTAAATGTTAGCGGTTTTAAATAGTATATATTTTCGAATATTTACCCAAAATACTGGATGATAAAATGATGACATCTTTAAATTCCATTGATTTAAGCAAGGCCATTTCTAGAGACCTATATATATAGCCATCAGAAGATGGGTACACTGTAGTCATAAAGGGATGGACATGGTCAGCAACAATACCCAGGTTGGCTGTTGTGTTTAAATGATGCTCAACTGGTGCTAAGGGGCCCAAAGTATGCCAAGAAAATATCCCCCACACCATTACACCACCAGCAGCAACCTGAACCGTTGAGACAAAGCAGGATGGATCCATGCTTTCATGTTCTTTTCACCAAATTCTGACCCTACCATCTGAATGCCGCAGCAGAAATCGAGACTCATCAGATCAGGCAACATTTTTCCAATCTTCTGTTGTCCAGTTTTGGTGGGCCTGTGCGAATCGTAGCCTCTGATTCCTGTTCTTAGCTGACAGGAGCATTGTGCATTCGGTATTATGCAAAACTTGGTTGTAACGAGTTGTAATTTGAGATACTGTTGCCTTTCTATCATCTCTAACACGTCTGCCCATTCTCCTCTGAGCTCTGACATAAACCAGGCATTTTCGTCCACACAATTGCCGCTCACTTGATATTTTCTCTTTTTTGGACCATTCTCTGTAAACTTTAAAATTTAAATATTTCCTTACTAAATTACTAAAATTACTAAAACTGAGATCAATTCAATTAAAGATATTAAATGTTTACATATTAATAGAAATAATTTTTTAAATAATATAAAAAACTAATAAAATGAAAAAAGCACAAAACTAAATTACTACTATATAAAATTAACTGAAAACTAAGATGAATATTAATATAAACTGTAATAGTATGAACAGTAAATAATACTTAAAATAAAATTAACAAAACACTGGTGGGCTCTTTAACCCATCAGAACATCCCAGCAATCGCCTGTCAACATTTTTGCAACTGCATTGCAAACGACTGTGGAACAACAAAATGCTTTTAAAAACCTTGAAGCATTTTTTTTATTATTGATCAACCTCTGATCTCAGTTCTTTTGTCTGTCTGATGATCTGCTTAAAAGCTCTATCCATCACATATTGCCATCACAGTCGACAGCTGCCCAGACATCTACCTGTTAGATAACAGCCCAGGTAGAGCAAGACATGCAACACGGATGAAGGACCAAGATGCTCCATTTGTGGCCTTATCAAAGATCAGCGAAGTTTAAAAGGTCGTTTATGCTATATTCTCATCCTCTCTGGTTCTGACACTTGGCATTTCACTGATCTTCCACTCTAATTAAAAGAAGAGGAGAGGGAGCAGGAAAGAAAAAAAACAACAAGAGAAACAGTTGCCAAGGAATCCATCAGTCTATGAAAGCCTGCAGTCTCAGGAATGAACATTCCTCATAGACTCTAGAAACATAATTAGGAACTCTAGAGACACCGCATCACCAAGTAAATAAATGTTTTTCGGTTCTGTCTTTGGGGCATCAACAAGCGAGGGGGATAAAAAGAGGTAAACACTGTGCCATGTACTTAAGAATTTGCTTTTACCACTGGCAAGAGTGAATGAAACAAACCTAAATATAATGACATGGCAACTTTTAACATAATACCCAAGAAACACAAAGCTCTTTTCCTTAAAGGAAGGGGTTAATTCTCTCATAATTTACTCAGCCTCATGTCGTTCCAAACCTCTATTCATTTAATTTTTCAAAAGAAGTCCATTGTATTTTTTGTCAATGGGATCCAAAATGGTTTGGTTACCAACATTCTGCAACATAACTTATTCATGTTCCATTGAAGATAGAAAGTCATACAGGTTTGGGGCAACATGAGGATGAATAAATGATGAAAGAATTGTCCTTTCTTTTGTCTAGGGGATATAAAATTATATATTTTGAAAAATGTATCTAAAGGTGATGACAGAACACAACTGTGTGTGGGCTTTGAATTCAGAAAGAAATGTGCAAGTGAAATTTGGCTGTATACTGTACCTCTCATCAGCATAAACTTCTTTTGCATGTCCAGACATTCCCGGTGGTCCTGTTCCTCCATATAACTGAGTGGTATGTGCACCAGATTGGGCAGCTGCTGATCTTAGATTGCCAGATGCCAGCTGGTGCTCCTTCTCCCATTTAAACGTATACATCCTTTCTCCGTGGACCCTTCGCCTGGCCCGTTCACCCTCCCGGTTCACTGTGCTCAGGGTGTACACAACACTGACCATCTGTGGACGGCTCTTTCTCAAGCTGCTCTTGGAATGACATGATCTGAATTCAGTACTGGACATCCAATACTGGGAATTAAAAAGAGTTAAATGGATAGTTCATCCCAAAAAAATCAAATCTGTCATCATTTACTCACCCTCATTTTGTTCCAAACTTGCATGATTTGTTAATTAATATTTTTAAACATATATAAACATAAGTTTTATACGAAGACATCCATCACATTGTCAAATGCGCTACATGCTGATCTAAATCAATGCTTTTACTTGCTGTTCCACAGGCCTTTTGTTGCAAGACATTTTCAGAGGTATGCATTTCAAAAGAGAGCATTAATGTTATTATTCAAGCACGTATAAATAGAAATGACCTTTTGAATTAAAGTAAATACCTGCATGGTCGCTGGAAATAAGTTACTGTACAACAGGTACTAAAGAATCAAGTGCTAAAGAAGCTTGCCAAGATGTTAGGTTTAAAGCTCGCCAAGCTGTGATTTTAAGATTATATGCATAAATAAATGTGCCTACATAAAGCCTAAAATGGCCATAAGAGGTTTTGGACACATTATCCACTTAAAACATGTCTTAAATTCCTCTGGTAAAAATACACACAGGATGCAAGGTTTTTTAAGATTTTGCTAGCTAACAAAATGGCAGTCCTAGTCCACCAGGTAGACCTGCACCAAAGTACAAACCAGCATCGACCAAGATTCTGAAAAGTGACAGTAGCTCTTAGATCTTTCTAGCATCATTAGATGTTATGTAGCCTATCAAATGGAATGACATTCAGATGTTATTTTTTAAAGTGATTTAAGTGTTCAAAAGTGTGCAGATATGGCCAATACATTCCACAAGGATTCATGGAAATACTGTTGTATTGTATGTGGCCTTGACTGGTCAATAGAATAAGTCCTTTTTCTCCCCTGAATCTATCAAAATGTAAACATGGACATCTTATGCCATTTTATATCTGAAAATGCCTTCATATGCTGTTCTATCTCAAGACTCTTGAAACTGGAGCAAATGTTCCAGCTGCAGCAACATGAATCTCTTCCGACACTCAATGATTCTCAGCTGAAAACACACAGATCACTGAGTGAATTTCCAAAAATCTTGCCTCAAGGTGAGAGACTTCTTTGTTTTGTCTGTCTGTAGGCTAAGAATGAGATATTCCAGTCACACTTCACCAGTTGTGTGACTAGAAGCTGAAGAATCTCAAGAATGTTGCATGCAATGACAGAGATTCTGGCTGATTTATCATTTGGACTGAAATGAAAAAGAGGATGTGTGAGACTCTCATGCAAATCCACTTGTGTATCTGGTTCTGATGTTTTTAGCAGTTCTTTAAACCCGGTCCAACTAAAGGAAATAAATAAAACAGAGGGATATGCATAAAAATGGAGGCTGTAGGGCAGATGGGCCTAGTGTGTAATACAAGAGTATGTTTAGGTGATAGAAATAAACTCAGTGCCTTTTTGCCAGCCTATCAATGCACACAATGGCATGAAAACATTATGTTTACAATCATAAGGCTTATCACTATAGTCGGGTAACTTTTCCTCTCTCTGTGTCTTGGATGTACAGAAAAGTACATGAAGGTATTGTGAACATTAGACACGGTAAAGACGCCCCCACAAGCGCCGCTTTTCCCTATTTAAAAGACCTGCGGTTATAGAAGGATTCTATATTTGCAAAACCTTTGCCAGTATCATTATCTGCAAATGAGCGAAGATCAACTTTGAGACAGAGACTTTGGCATTGTGTTGGTTTAATGATTTTGTTACTTACATCTTCTTTGTTTGGGTGCTCATTAAATGCACTGCTAAAGCTTTGACTGGACCGGCAGGGTGATGTACCCACAGCTGTCCATGTCTCACAGGGTAGCTGCTTGAAGTGGGTTCAATAGTTAATGTTTATGGTCGATAAAATGGTTGAATCATTCCAATTATAACATGGAGTAAATGTTAAATCTTTAGCACATGGATAAATTGACTTCAGTCCCCATATGTTGGTCAAAACGGTGTCAAATTGAAGTTTCTCGTGCGAGCCGCTCATAGCTGGAATCTGCCAAAGACATGAAGTATAAGACAGATGCTCCTAGTTAGCTGGACACATGGTTAGGCGACTCAATAAAACTTGACCTAACTTAGACGCACACTTTTTTAAATCAATTGCTTCTCGGAAAACTGACTGTTGACCCTTAGAAGTTGGTTAAATAAATCACAAACTGATGCTTGTACTCTCATGTGAGACATACAAAGCTGGGCCTACATAAGTTAACACAAAAATGCTGATGTGCCTCAGTAAAACTAAAGAGGCCTCCATGCAAAAGTTATTTTAGGTGATCATCCAGATGTACAGGTTAGATGTAATAAAACATCTGAAAGGGAAAATGCCTCAGGATTTAAGACAGAGGACAAATGTGCAGCTTTTGCAGTTTCAGTAGGATACTACACACTATGACCTGGTTTCTAAATGGAAATCAGGCTCGTTTTTATGAATTAGACATACAGAAAGGTATATTATAGATCAGTGGTTCTTTAGTGGTTTTGCTTCAAGAGAAATATTTTTAAATTAACATTAAGTGGCAAAAAAACGAATTTATAGTCCTTAAATCAAACATTACAAAGTATGACCATTAGCATAAATTGCATAAGCCCAACAATATGCAGCATTTTTAACATGACATAAAATAGTTATTTAAACAACATATATACAACATATAAGCAACATATTATCTTGCATAATCATACTTTTTTCTCTGCTGGTTTGCTGGTGTCTGATTATCAAAACTATTTATAGACTATTC
This sequence comes from Carassius gibelio, assembly GCF_023724105.1. Lineage (NCBI taxonomy): Eukaryota > Metazoa > Chordata > Actinopteri > Cypriniformes > Cyprinidae > Carassius > Carassius gibelio. Next base: position 14,986,580 of record NC_068409.1, on the reverse strand, counting down.
TATATTAAAAAGTATTTTTAAAAAGGCATAATTTCAGCCACATACACAACTTTTCAAAATAACGCTTTTATCTTAAATACAAAGACAAATTTAAACTTGCACTGGTTGATTTAGCACCACAACTTGATGACATGCAAGCAACCATGTCATGACAAATAGCAGTCCAGCCAATCCAACCTCCAAGCCATTTTTAATCACACCATCATTACTGCACTATCCAAGACTTTTCAATGCATTAAGAGAACTCCAGCTCTATCTCTCACAAATACATGTATAGGCAAAGCCATCAATCCCTATAGAGTCTACCTATTATTTAAATACATAGCCTTGAAATCCTTGCCAACAGTCTAGGTTTTACGATGCATTTAAAAGGCATTCCAGCTGGGTGACAAGGGTCTTCTGCACACGTAAGAGTAAAGCACACATATGGCTTGACTTTAAGAAGCGTCATTCAAACAGAAGCCCTAAGAGACTGTGGGTGTTGTAAAAATGTGCACTTTTATATTTCCTGCTGTATGGAGAGGCTATGATCTTGTGGCTGGAAGGGTTGAGGAACTGGGAGTTTCAAGACCCTTGGGAATGCTGTTTTAGTTTGCTTGGTGCATGCTATCACATTCTTATGTCTGGCAGAGAACTCTCATAACAACCTTAAAAGTAAAGCCACACAAAACATGCACGCCAAAAGAAAAAAGAAAACAAAAGAAAGCAGCACGATATTGATGAGCAGCTTGGTGGCATGCATATGCATTGAATCTGTGATTCAGTGAGGTTTGTGCAAATGAAAACATGGATGTACAGGTGCATCTCAATAAATTAGAATGTCATGGAAAAGTTCATTAAATGACATAGTACCTATATTAGACCAGATTGTGTGGTATACCCCAAAAAAATATGATCTGTTATTATGAACTGATATTTTATGCCATAACTGTTACTTTGACTTGACAATCACAAGTAGAAAGACTATCAATTTTATTGTCTCTTATAATAATATTGTGAAATAATATTACAATTTAAAATAACTTTTCTATTTTAATTTTACAAAGTAATTTGGTGCTCAAGAAATGTGGTGCTTTATTTGAAAACAATTGTGCTGCTTAATATTTTGCGTAGGGTGAAGCCCCAGGCCCGGAGGCCCAACTGCACACCTGCACGCTCAGACCAGCACTCCCAGAACTATCATTATTTCAGACAGTGACACCTGCTGTTTGGATGAACATACAGGTGCTTCTCAGTGAATTAGAATGTCGTGGATGCGTTCATTTATTTCAACTTAAATTGTGAAACTCGTATATTAAATAAATTTAGTGCACACAGACTGAAGTAGTTTAAGTCTTTGGTTATTTTAATTGTGATGATTTTGGCTCACATTTAACAAAAACCCACCAATTCACTATCTCAACAAATTAGAATACTTCTTAAGACCAAAAAAATATAATAGTAATAATAATTAGTGATTTGCTGGCCTTCTGGAAAGTATGTTAATTTACTGTACATGTACTCAATACGTTTGCTTTAATTACTGCCTCAGTTCAGCGTGGCATGCAGGTGATCAGTTTGTGGCACTGCTGAGGTGGTCTGGAAGCCCAGGTTTCTTTGATAGTGGCCTTCGACTCATCTGCATTGTCTGGTCTCTTGTTTCTCATTTTCCTCTTGACAATACCCCGTAGATTCTCTATAGGGTTCAGGTCTGGTGAGTTTGCTGGCCAGTCAAGCACACCAACACCATGGTCATTGCTGGAAAATGAAATCAGCATCTTTAAAAAGCTGGTCAGCAGAAGGAAGCATGAAGTGCTCCAAAATTTCTTGGTAAATGGGTGCAGTTACTTTAGTTTTCAAAACACACGATGGACCGACACCAGCAGATGACATTACACCCCAAATCATCACAGACTGTGGACACTTAACACTGGACTTAAAGCAACTTGGGCTATGAGCGTCTCCACCCTTCCTCCAGACTCTAGGACCCTGGTTTCCAAATTAAATACAAAACTTGATCTCATCTGTAAAGAGGACTTTGGGCCACTGGGCAACAGTCCAATTCTTCTTCTCCTTAGCCGAGGTAAGATGCCTCTGACGTTGTCTGTGATTCAGGAGTGACTTAACAAAAGAAATACAACAAATGTAGCCAAATTCCTTGACACATCTGTATGCCTTGACCCTAGCCTCAGTTATCTCTAAGTTAACTCTAAGTTCACTAAAATTCTTCAATCGATTTTGCTTGACAATCCTCATATGGCTGCGGTTCTCTCTTGGTTGGTCTTTTTCTTGTGCACTTTTTCCTTCGACTCAACTTTCTGTTACCATACTTGGATACAGCACTCTGTGAACAGCCAGCTTCTTTGGCAATGAATGTTTCTGGCATACCCTCCTTGTGAAGGGTGTCAATGATTGTCTTCTGGACAACTGTCAGATCAGCAGTCTTCCCCATTGATTGTGTAGCCTAGTAAACCAAACTGAGAGACAATTTTGAAAGGCTCAGGAAAACTTTGCAGGTGATTTGAGTTGATTAGCTGATTGGCATGTCACCATATTCTAATCTTTTGAGATTGGTTGGTTTTTGCTAAATATGAGCCAAAATCATCACAATTAAAAGAAACAAAGACTTAAATTACTTCAGTGTGTGTGCATTGAATTTATTTAACGAAAAAGTTTCACAATTTGAGTTGAATTACTGAAGTAAATGAACTTTTCAATGACATTCAAATTTATTGAGATGCAACTGTACATGCAGTTTCCCTTTATAGGTCAAGAAGCTTTATGTCCAAAAAATACAATCTACCATCACACATGGCGTTGACTTTGTCTGAAAAATATATAAAACAAATGCAGATCTTAAATTTATTAAAAAATAAATGTAAATGAAATCAAAAATACAATTATTAAATATTATATTTACATTTTCTTAATTTCGCAGTGTTTAGCCTGTACCGAAAAGGGACTGAATGTAAAAGTCATCAAATCTGGCTTTATCTCTATGAGGTTTTTTTAATTGAAAATATACAAGAATATGAAATGAAACGGCATGTAGAGGAAAAAGCAATCTCCTCATCGCTCTCTCCTTCCTAATCCAATAATCCTTCTATTTTATTCGTCCTGGGACTTAGGTAAACCTTACACAGGCAGCCCTCAGCATATGTTTGTCATATCCGGTAAGCCATGCAGTGAATGGATAGGAACGGCTGGAGTATTTAGGGCTGTATTATTCTGAATGAGGATAAAAGCTCACGCTTGTTATTGAGAGTCTGTTATTGACATATTGTTCTGGTGAAAAGCCTCATGGTGACATTATATCTTGCGAATGAATAACCGAGCACATAGAATATACTTCAAATAACTTGGGGGAAAAAGGATTGGGGGAGCCAAACTGTTCAATCAATAATATATGATAAAAATGTCCACATTTGTAGATTGTCACAAAAACATATCCAACTATCTGTTCCTTATGTCTGAAGATTACTTGATACATGATTTAACTGATAATTCATTTCTGTGTTCCCATTTCTCTTTCAGCAATCCATTCACTCACACATACACACACAAATCAAATCAGAAATTTGGAAGGATCACTGATAGAAATTAACACCTGGCACCGAACATCCTCTGAACACACGGATCATATTTACTGTGATTAAAAGTCAATTTAATATTCTGAAAACATCTGACTGACTAGAAGTCTGGAATCTATTAGAACTATAAAATCTTGGATGCAGTTCTTGGAGAAATCATGCATTGTGCAGTTCTAATAAATTAAGCTATTAAGTAAAATCACATTTAATAGACTATTCAGAAGGAAATAACTATAATTAAATAATTCCACTTATTTTACTAAATCAACATTTATGCTCATTTGCTTAAATAGCCTCTTCTCAATGGCGTATTAATACACATACTTATACAGATTTAGTAGTTCAAATCGCAGCGTCAAGCTACCAAATAGAAGTTTGAGGACCAAACAGTCTTTTCAGACATACTGTCTTTCCCAAAATGCTAATTGAATGTTTTTAGTGGCTTCAGCTGCACTGTGGCCTGGCCTGAACTTCAACAAAAGCAATGTTCTTAGATATTTTGAGCATATTGTCAAAAAAGGTTTCTGAAGAAAAGAAATATTATGAGAGAGACAAACATAAAACAAAGAATCTTCTTCAATAATGAATAGCATATTGTCAAATTACTCTTTCAAACTAAACCTAAAGACCATTTTCTCACCAAATAATTTTAATATGAAACAAATGATGAAAACAAGTGCATCTGACAGAAAAGGACTGATTGACCCCTAATAATGTCAAGTCTTTTTGCTCATATTTTATGCATCTTTAAGAAAAACATGCAGCCAACTTCACGTACAAACTTATTGGAGCAATTATCAGCACAATATTGCTGAAGTTGAGTTCTTGCGAATCACTGGCTACTCTGTGCACATTTAACAGTGCACTCGAGAAGTGTGGTGGGATTAACTCAAGCCATTCCTATCGCAAAGCTGATGGTCAAATATGTGATCTATTTGAATTATTTAGAGAAAGTCTAACAGTATCTAAAAAAGGCAAATAAACTAAAAAGACTGATAAAAAACTATCACTAACATATATTAAAATCTTTTTAAACTACTCTTGACCACCTTTATTAGAATTTATCACTTTTTATTGTAGGCATATTTATTGTGTAAAATTTAGTCTAAATTATTGCCGAATTTATAATAAATAATCTGTGAAGGAAATAGATTTCCCTTGTGGCATGTTGTAGCTATTGATTCTAAATGTGCAGGCAATTGTTTTTTCATAGCAAATGATATATTGATTCATTAAAAATGTCATTATTGGCCTGGTAATGATTAATAGGCTAGTCTTATTATAACAAATGCTATACAATTAAGAACTATGGTACATGGTCTTTAGATATTCAAAAAGATGGCATAGATTAAATTATATGAAATCATTAAGAGCCTGATGAACTGTTAAGGAGTGAGAAATAAACAATATCAATAAGAAAATGTTAAGTTTGACTGACTTCCCACGGCTTCCACACTTCAACTCTTCTTGCACTCATTTGTAAATAATTAGTGAAAAGAAAGTTAATCAGGACCAGCTAATCAATGTCTTCAGTATTACTAGAAACTTCCAGGCAGGTATTTTGGACCTGGTATAATCTTTTTATGACTGATATTTCACATTTTTAATCTTAATGAGAGTACATTTCAACAAACAATATGATACACCAATTTTGTTCAACTTCACATCTGAATTTGATTCATAAACTTTTCACCAGGCATTCCAGTAAGTTCTTTTGTTTGTGCAAAAGATGTTTGATTAGATTTTTGAAAAGCATACAAGTAACCCTAAGACAACCCCTAATCTTAACACTAACAGTATGTAGTTAATTAATTTTACTCTACTTATATGTATAATTACACTGTAACAAGGACACCTTAAAATAAAGTGTAACCAATTTATATTTTCAAAACAAATTAATAGCAATGCTGCCAGCTCTAATAAGTACTATAACTAATGTGCATCCTTACATTTGGGCCATTAGAAGAGCTTTGTAACGTGTTCATTGCTGTTATGTGAGTCATGAAGAGTGCAGAGGTCCGGGTCAGGGATCCGTACTCAGGGCTAATAAAGGCCTTGATTCCCTCTTCACGAATCTCTATCCTGTCGCGCCAGCCCCTCTCCACCCCCCCTCCGACCAGTGTGCTGTTGCTGAGCAACGTGTGGTCTAGTGTTGGCGAGCATGGCTGTTTGTTCCCTCCGAGCTGTGCTGAGAGAAAGGGAAGACACAAATTAGTAAACGGCAGCCGCAGACCCAGGAGGCTGTGGATCAATGTCTGTACAAACAAACTCTCTTTCTCTCTCTCACTCTCTCACTCTCTCACTTTCTCTTTCACCCTTTCTCTCACCTCTGTTGCATAAACTCTATGTTAATGATTTGGTTAGTCTGTTTTAATAATTCAGTTCAGGCAAATGAAGTTCCCATCACAATCAGAATGATTTCTTCCTTACATAATCTAAAACAAACAAATATTAAATGAAAGGAAGTACAAGCTTTAGCTTTAGCTCGTCTTTGGCTTTACATTGGGATTTTAGTTTGTAAATATGAATTCCCATTGTACTGATCAAACAGATGCTTCACGATACAGCTAGCATTCTAAACTGAGAGCTTGACTGATAAATTCAACTGAAATGTCTCTTGACCTTTGACCTTGACGCCACATCACAGTGAAGTCCATGAGAAAAAAAAAAAGTACAGTAGTATTCCAAATGTGCTTCTTTCAGTTAATAAACTGGAATGGTCACACCACATAAGAAGTTGCATTGGAAACAGAATTGTAATGACAGGAAGTGGAATTTCCTGAACTTCAAGTCAGAAAATGGCAAGTTCAGTTTCCAGTTTATTTAATAATACATTTTACAAATCTGATTACAACAATAGTTATAAAATAATTAATAATAAAACATTTTTTACATAATATAATTTAATGTTAACTGAGTCCTTATGGTCAGTGGCTATAAAACTCTTCTATTTTTTGTCATTGTGTTTGTCCTTTATTTTGGGCTCGAAGGTTCAAGATTATTTTACAGACAAACCAGAGTGTAATGAAAGTAGATGTCTGAAATAGAATAAACTGAACAGAAAATAACTGAGACAGAAATAGAGCAAGAAAAAATGACTTGTAGCGGTCTGAAATGTTTGTCCTCTTACATAAAAACCTAGCTCTTCTGCGTCTGTCTAATATTCCAATTTTGTATTTTTTTGTTTTTCACTGTCTACCTAAAAGATCCTAAAGACATTGACCAAATTCCAGATGATTTTCTCCACTGAAGGGCACCATGAGAAACAAACATACTTCAAAGCGAATTCAAAATGAAAATGAGTTATGAATCTCTTCATGAACATCAACAAACAAATGCAGTAGCAACAGTTTCCTTTGCCACAAAAAAATAAACAATAATGTTTCTGCCACGTCATTAAGGTAACAGTGTATGCCGTTTTCAGGCAGGATGTTAGTCTAGACGTGTTTTTCTGTTTCACTGCTGATCCAAATGGCTTCATCTACACGATCAGTTCCCAACTGATGAATTCACTTGGATTTGTACTGAAACATCTTGAGCAACAGAAAAACATGCCCAGTTGACTAACTTCTTTAATAAGGTAACAGCCTTTGGCCACTAGATCTGTAATGGCCTTACCAAATGGCCACATATGGAATGGTAACACCCAACAGCCTTCAAAACACTCACCTCAAGTACACAGATGCTTAATGACCGTCTCATCTATGATATTAAAGAGTTTCTTTAAGATAAAACAATTTTATTGTAGGGATTTATTTTTTGATTTACAGATTTTATTTACTGTTACTACCATTTTTTATCATACAAAGATGTCTACCTGACTGAATATCACAGAAAATATACGGATGTTGCCTTAAATCACAACTGTCTGTGACAGAAAAATACAGAGAAAAGTTAGAGAAGGGGGCCACACTTTTTTTTAAATAATAATACTCCCCGGTTATGAATCATTTTGTACATCAATTGGCCTGTCTTTGGTGGGGAAAGGCTAATAAAAAATAGGGGTGAAGGAAAGAATAGATAAGTAACTACTGTTCAATTTAGATTAATTTAAATACATTTACATTGGAAATACAAATGATGCGTTAGGACTTGCATTTACTGACCTAAAAAACTCTTTTGGAGTCAAGCAAAATGTCACCGGGCCCACTCATAATTTTAATCATAAACTAGATTTAATTATATTGCATGGCATTGATCTTACTGATATAGATATCGTACCTCAAAGTGATGATGTTATTTACCATTTTCTAGTATCGTGCATTCTTTTCTTTTTTTATTATTTTATTATTAGGAGTGCAAAAACATACAACATAGGGTGAACACAAAACACAACAACAAAACACAAAAACAACAGTAAAACAGCAATGGTAGGAACAGCAATGAAAAATAAGCAGAAATGACAAATGGGTATTAGTAGAAGTATTTAAAAAGTAATAGCATGTATAATAATAATGATAATTTTGTGATGACAGCAACAGTAATAACAATAACAATAGTGATACTAAAGATGGTGCTGATAATAAGCTGTGTTGACGGCACTAGTAATATCAATAATAATAATAGATAAAATTGATAATAATATTAATAACAGTAGTGATGCTAATGCTAAAAGATGGTGATAATATTTTGTTTTGACAGAAATAGCAATATCAATAATAATAATAATAATAATAATAACATTTATTTATTGTATTGTGCATTCTGAGTATTACTGATATTACTGATATTAACTATATATGGCTCCGTTAAAATGACAAATGACTTGCTTCTTGCATCAGACCAAGGTTGCATCTCATTGCTAGTTTTACTTGATCTTAGTGCTGTGTTCGACACCATAGATCATGACATACTCATAGATCGATAACAAAACTGTACGGGTATCAAGGGCAGGCTTTAAGATGGTTAAGATCTTACCTGTCCAATAGCTACCCCTTTGTTTATTTAAATGGGGAGTCGTCTCATTTATCCCCCGTAAAGAATGGTGTGCCACAAGGATCTGTCCTAGGTCCTTGCTTTTTTCCATATACATGTTGCCCCTTGGTAATTTTATTAGAAAATACGGGATTAGTTTCCATTGTTATGCTGACAATACTCAGTGAGACCAGATGAAATTATTATTATCTAAAATAAATTATCTAAGCTAACAGAGTGTGTTAAAAATTTAAAAGATTGGATGACCAATAATTTTCTCCTATTAACTTCAGATAAGACTGAGATAAAAAAAAAAAAATCTCAGAATCTCATTGATTACAATTTGCAACTAGACAAATGTAATGTTACTTCCTCTACAATCCAAATTCTGGGTGTTATATTAGACAGCAACTTGTCTTTTGAAAACCATATTTACTATGTTACAAATACAGCATTCTTCCATCTTAGAAGCATTGCCAAGCTACAAAACATGTTACCTGTTTCTGATGCAGAAAAGCAAGTTCATGCATTCATGACCTCTAGACTATTGTAATGCACTTCTAGGTGGTTGTCCTGCAATAAGATACAGGTATACCAAAATGCAGCGGCTAGAGTCCTTACCAGGTCAAGAAAATATGTTTATATTACCCCAATTTACATTCTCTGCACTGGCTACCTATTAAGTTCTGTATCAATTACAAAATATCATTACTTACCTATAAGGCCCTTAATGGTTTAGCTCCTGCGTACCTAACTATCCTTCTATCACACAACAACCCATCACGCTCCCTAAGGTCACAAAACACTGGACTTTTGGTAGTTCCTAGAATAGCAAAGTCCACTAAAGGAGGTAGATCTTTTTTGCATTTGGCTCCCAAACTCTGGAATAGCCTTCCTGACAACGTCCGAGCTTCAGTATGGATCCAGAACACCTGAGAAGAGATGATGCCCACCCCTCAGAGGACCTCAGATGATACTAAACCTGGAACAACATACCAAACTACCAAATTTTATTTTATATTTGATTGCATCATATAATAATTGCTGTTAATCGTGTTCATCATCTGTTTGATTACATCTTTAATTGATTTTTCTGTATATTTCAGCCATGTGAACATAAACTGACAATCGCCACTGATAAACGTCTACTAAACATTGTAGAAACTTAATTTTCTGTAAACTTGCTTTGCAACGATTGGTATCGTAAGAAGCTCTATACAAAAAACGTATTTAATTTTATTTTATTTAAACAATTCTTCTGAAAGGATGCATTATATTGAACAAAAGTGACAGTAAAGACTTCCATACTCTCCTAAAAAAAGGATTGCAAATAAATGCTGTTCTTTTGAAACTTTTACTCTTCTACTGAAAAAAAAAAACATATCGTGGGTTCAACAAAAATATTTGTGGAATAAAGCAGCACAACTGTGTTCAGTGTTGATAATAATAAAAAATTATTTTTGAGCAGCAAAATCAGCATATTAGAATGATTTTTGAAGAATCATGAGATAGTAATTGGAGTAATGGCTGTTGAAAATTCTGCTTTTCATCACAGGAATATAAATTCTATTTTATAATATATTCAAATAAAAAACTGTTATTTTAAATTTTCAAAATATTTTACAATATATATGTTTCTAATGTATATTTTTGATCAAATGCAGCACTGGAGAGACTTCTTTTAGAAAGCAGGAATTTTGTATCAACCAATTCAATCAATAAATAAAAAAAAGTACAAAGTGTAATGAATGTTTTGTACCATGTTTTTCAAAAATATGCATCAATAACAGATGGATTTGCAAGAAAACATTTTATTTATATCTAACTCCCCCACCCTCACCATTATCAATCTGTCTTCTTGAGTTGAAAACCTCATAATTATTTTCTTTTCTGTCCCTATTAGTCAACTTTCGGTGTCTGACTTCTCCCATCTTCAGTAACATGTTGTGATCATGTGTTAAGCCAAAGTGCCTGGATCCCATATGCGCTGTATCAGTGCCTGAGTATTTCCATGTGCGCAGGACTGCACCAGAACCAGGGCTCCAGATAAACACAGAGGGTGAGAGTAGAAGGGAAACAGCACTGTGCCTCTGTCTCGCTGGCTGGTTCTAGGGATAGAGGCAGACGCACAGCAGCAACAGCAGCTGGAAACATCTGCGGAACGCTGAAGGCCAGAGGCTCTAGATGTTCCTCAAAGCAACACAGCATGCCATAAATTACAGCGTCGACACTTCATAGCAATTAGTTTCGAATCATTGAGACATTCTATCTGGAATTTATTAGATTTCTGAGAAAAAAAACTGGGATAAAAGGTGATAAAATAGGAGTTTTGAATGTGTTATTGGTGAATATAAAATGACACTGCAAAGAGAGAAATAAAGAAATAAATCTGATGATTTGTGCATATTCATTAATAAGAGAAAGGGCAGTTTAAAAGTACTGACACAGAAATGAATGTTACAAAGAAGCTGGTGTAGTGGGAAATGTAAAAAGCACATTTGGTGATTTTTTAAAGGAATTAATACTTTTATTTATAGCGATATTGCTTCAAAGTGAACAAAATTAACAGTAAAGACATTTATAATGTTATAAAATATTTGTATTTCAAATAAATGCTTTTTTTATTTCTATTTAACGAATCCTGAAAAAAAGTCATGGTTTCCACAAAAATATTCACATTATGAAGCTGCAGGCTACAGGCACATTCTTTAGTATTGAGTTAGGGGATGAACATTAACTCTATATTTACATACAATAAATGATAGGGCTCTGAGTAATTTTCTCACACCAAACTTTATTTTTGTATTTTTTCATGAGGTCCTACAAGTCATCGAGCTGTAAACAATCCAAAATAATTGGGTTAATAATGTTTATATTACATATTAAACAACATCAAATAAAATAAATGCTTTACATTCTTGTTGGGGAGATTTTTGATTTCTCGAGCAATTCTTCTGTCAAATTCCTCAACTTCAACATTCAATCAACTCAACACTAAAAGAATAGATAAATGCTGTGGTCAGAAATATTGTGTAACACAGAAATCCAACAGTTTTTGTAAAAAAATAAATAAATAAATAAATAAATGAAAACATACCTTGAGTGATAAGTGGGGCCCTGGAGGAACATCTCTTCAGCCTCCTGCCAAGACAAGGCCTGCAGTTCGCAAAGGCCATGAATGATGGCCTGTACAAATAAACCAATTAATAAAATAAAACATGTACACACTGCAGAACATAAGCATGCTCATGTTCAAACATGTTTTGGGCTTACCTCTGGGAGGAGACGTCCACAAATGAACTCCACCTCATCATTATAGGTCAGCTGCGTTTGGGTTTTATTAAGAACTTCTTTCATGTAGTTATATTTGTGTGGATTTGCAGTAGAGGCAGTGATAATGTGGTTGACTTCTGCAGAGGTGTCCACATCTGTGTATTGTACATTCTGAAACAGCAGTATAAGATTGCACTTTAAGTTTGTCTTACAATTTTTCACTATAATAATGTACACTTATACAAATATTATGCAAATATTACCTTCATGGACCGATCTATTGAAATGTGCTTGCAGATGCGTTTGCACTTTTGCCTACCGTATTGCTTTGAAAACTAAGGCATCACAAAATGGACAGTGGAAATGACTGCAGCATTTGGTGCACTGTATTAGTTCTGGCAGAGACCCCTCTATCTAAATTGTAAAATCCATCTGGGAAAAACACAAGTCACACGCAAATTATTTAGACAACCCAACAGAGCACATATTGTCAATACGCAGATTACTTGAAATTTTGATGAAAATAAACTCAACTCCAAAAACCTTATTTGTAATTATTACAGAACTTATTTCTAATTGTTACACTGTTATTATGTTACTGTTAATGTCTGTGGTAGCACTGTGGTAGAGATTTGTAGAGTACAATAAAAAGAATTTGCAATATTATTTTTACACATACTACTACTACTACTAATAGTAAATGTAGTAGTAATATTAAAATGAAATAATAGTAGTTAATACAGTAATACATACAGTAGACCTACATAGAACTCAAATATGTTACAAATAATAATTGTATTTTATATTATATTTATTTTATTAATGTTTTTTATTTTGTCCGAAAACATATTAAATATCCCAGAATGGTACAATAACTCAGAAAATAAGAGCAAGCTGTAAATATTATAAAATAATGCTATCTTTCGACAATAATTTTGATCAAATCAAACACTGACTAAGCTAGCAATAATAGGTTATGCACCATGAGTTTAAAAATAAATGGGGAGAACAAAATTCACAGCTTAATTTGTCAAACTATCTATCTAAACTATCATTAAATACTAAAATAGGCTATTAGTTTGTTGGTGTAATAAGATGTCACATTGATTGTGCCATACAACCTGGTAATTTTCAGGAAACGCTTTAATAAAATTAATAGTCTTATGTGTCTGCTACTTGCTGGCAGTTGTATACTGTTGGAAATTATTACGGTACACACGCTACAAAACATACAGGTGCTTGTCAATAAATTAGAATGTCATGAAAAAGTTCATTTATTTCAGTAATTCAACTCAAATTGTGAAACTCAGGTATTAAATAAATTCAAAGCATACAGAGTGAAGTAGTTTAAGTCTTTTGTTTTTTTATTTGTGATGATTTGGCTCACATATCATAAACCCACCAATTCACTCTTAATAATATGGTGACATGCCAATCAGCTTATCAACTCAAAACACCTGCAAAGGTTTCTTGAGCTTTCCAAATGGTCTCTCAATTTGGTTCACTAGGGTACACAGTCATGGGGAAGACAATCATTGACACCCTTCACAAGGAGCCACAAACATTCATTTCCAAAGAAGCTGGCTGTTCACAGAGTGCTGTATCCAAGCATGTTAACAGAAAGTTAAGTGGAAGGAAAAAGTGTGAAAAAAAAAGAAAAACCAACCAAGAGAACTGCAGTCTTATGAAGATTGTCAAGTAAAATCGATTCAAGAATTTGAGTGAACTTCACAAGGAATGCACAAGGAGGCTGGAGTCAAGGCATCAAGAGCCACCACACACAGATGTGTCAAGGAATTTGGATACAGTTGGATGCAGTTTGGTCCAAACTACTCTTTTCAGATGAGAGCAAGTTTTGTATTTCATATGGAAACCAAGGTCCTAGAGTCTGGAGGAAGGGTGAAGAAGCTCATAGCCCAGGTTGCTTTAAGTCCCGTGTTAAGTTTCCACAGTCTGTGATTATTTGGGGTGGAATGTCATCTGCTGGTGTTGGTCCATTGTGTTTTTTGAAAACTAAAGTCACTGCACCCATTTACCAAGAAATCTTGGAGCACTTCATGCTTCCTTCTGCTGATGCCATGCTGATTTCATTTTCCAGCAGGATTTGGCACCTGCCCACACTCCCAAAGCACCAAAAGTTGGTTAAATGACCATGGTGTCGGTGTGCTTGACTGGCCAGCAAACTCACCAGACCCGAACCCTATAGAGAATCAACAGAGTATTGTCAAGAGGAAGATGAGAAACAATGCAGATGAGCTGAAGGCCACTGTCAAAGAAACCTGGGCTTCCAGACCACCTCAGCAGTGCCACAAACTGATCACCTTCATGCCACGCTGAACTGAGGCAGTAATTAAAGCAAAAGGAGCCCCTACCAAGTGTAACAGGAGGAGCCAACGTCAGACATGGTGGGTGTGGTGTCAGGCCTTGGAGAGGCTTTTATTAACAGAAAATAAAGTAAAAGAGGAAATAAACGTGGCCTAAGGGGGAGAGTGTCCAAAACAAACAGGGTTTTGGTGTCCTCGTCTAGCTGCAGGGTTTGTTTGGGTCAGGCAGTGTTCATGGAGGAAGGGTCCAGGTAAGGGGCAGAGTCTGACGGCTGCATGCGCTCTCCTCATCGGTCCGGGGCGCGAGGGGCAGCAGCTTCTTCTAGCAGTTGCATCCTTCTCATCGGCCATGTCGCTTGCAGGGGATGGACGGCCCGGCATCCTGGCCCATCGGCCGTGTAAATGGGTGCGGTTCTTGTCCGGATCACGGGTCTGGCGGTTCACATATCTGGTGGCATGGGAATCCCTAAATGCACTCTTCCTTGACCCACAAGTACACCAGTTTGCATGCAAGGGGAACAGCCCGTTCTCTCGAGGAGAGGCATGTTGGGCTTTTAAACAGCGGCGGTGATGAGGCTCCATTTCCTTCAGGTGTGCCCCATCACACGCCGCCAGCCCTGACTCGTCCAGCGCCCCTCCTCTCTCACACACCCACTCTTGTCGAGAGGCTGGTGAAGGACGAGGTGCCGTTGATCATCAGGGACGAGGCAGCTGAAGTATTGAGTACATGTACAGTAAATGAACATACTTTCCAGAAGGCTTACAATTCACTAAAAATGTTATTTTTTTATTGGTCTTAAGAAGTATTCTAATTTGTTGAGAGAGTGAATTGGTGGGTTTTTGTTAAATGTGTTTGAAATAATGATAGTTCTGGGAGTGCTGGTCTGAGCGTGCAGGTGTGCAGTTGGGCCTCCGGGCCTGGGGCTTCACCCTACTCAAAATATTAAGAAGCACATTTGTTTTCAAATGAAGCACCACATTTCTTGAGCACCAAATTACATTGTAAAATTTAAATAGAAAGTAATTTTAAATTGTAATATTATTTAACAATATTATTATAAAAGACATCTTTTAAAAACATTTGTAATAAAAAAAATGAATGGTAGTGTGGATTTTATGAATATGGTAGAGGATACAGTCCACTATACAACAATACTCGGACCTCGGACATTCACTAAAGATTATGTTTCTTTATAAAAACTGTCTATTATGTAAGTGATTAAATTGAAAGTCTTTCTACTTGTGAATGTTAAGTCATGTTAAAAAAAAATCCATGGTAAAGAAACAGTTATGACATAAAATATCAGTTCATAATAACAGATCATATATTTTGTGGTATACCACACAATCTGGTCTAATATAGGGACTATGTCATTTAATGAATTAGCTTCACAAAAGGCAACAAAAAAAATCTAAAAGCATTGCAACATTGTTTTAATTATAATATAGATGAAAAAGCATGACATCTTGTTAATAATAAAACATGGAGGGTTCAGTCACTTCATGTTAACCCTGTGCAAAGGAGAACATTTCACATTAGTAAGTGTGAAATCACATTCAAATCAATTCATTTACAATCCATTACAAAGTCACACAACACAATCAAATATGCTTCTTTGTGTAATAGCCAGGGACTAATGAATTTAACATGCCATTCAGTCAAAATAAAAGTGTATTCAAACATAAATTGTCTTGGCTGTTCTTACATAGAAGTTTCATAATGTTCTCCCATAAAAAGAAATACGGAGGAGGTGTGAGCATAATCATCTCCTGGACTTAGCCCTGATGTTGACACATTAGCTGACTAGGTTACCCTGCATAACCCCACTTCATCTTTCCCTCCTGTCATTTCAAGCTCAATAAATTCTCAAGATGTGAATGTGTGTGGCTGAATATAGTTTATGAGCAGAAGAAACACAGAACCAGAGAGCTGGCAGGCGGGGAGGCAGACTGGACTCAGAATCCAGCCAGAACCCAGCTGACATTTTGATAATGAACTCGTCTCATCAGACACACAGACACCGAACATGGAGACGAGGCCCAGCGTGCACACACACATACACACACTTGTATGCTTTTAATAAGCAATGTCTCCTAAAGATCACAATCAAGAGGGAGATGGCAGCTGTACAAAAATGCGAGGGAAAGAAGAACAGAATAGGGGCCAGAAAAGTCAATTTTCTGCACCATAGCAAGGGCTAACTGGCTCATGCTAACAACCAAACCCCGAACTCTTGACATATGCTTGCATTGCTCATCTACACTCAGTCTGCATGTGTACAACACTGTACAAGAAATCCAAAAGGCCTAAAAAAGAACAAACCTTAGTTTATGAACATATGCAAAAAAGGTCAAAATGAATATAGTTAATATGGTTCAGCATGTTTTTCTTCATCATCACTTACATTATAAAAATAATTCCCTTAACAGCAGAGCATGATATAACAGTATCGCAATTATGAAGCAGAAAAACAGCAAAACAGAACTTTAACATACTAAATAAAATTTGTTGACATAAAAATTAATTCGTATTTTATAATAGCACATATTTAGTATTACCAATAAGTTAAATGTTGTGTAATAAATTCAATTAAATTGTATTATATTCTAAAAAAGACAACTTTCCCCCAAAAACAAATTCAGCACTTAACATCTTAAGTTTTATGAAAAGTCTTCAGGGTCACATGATCATTCAGAAATCATTCGTATATGAAAATTTGTTGCTGAAGAGACATTTCTTATTATAATCAATGCTGAAAACAGTTGTACTTCTGAATATTTGTGTGGAGAGAGTGACTTTTTCTTTAAAGTGAATATTCGATTAAAAAAAAAGTTAAAATTTTTCTTTAGGGGAAAAAAATATAATTATTATCTTACTGACCCAAACTTTTAAATAGCAGCATTTGCATGCCATACTATTTTACTAGCTCATTTTTAAACAATAGTTATTACAAAAACATATTATACTGTCATTTTAAAAGCATAAAATTAAATAAAATAATTTAATAGGCTTTTTAATTAGGTGTTTGAAACCAACAAACCACTGCTAGAGAAAACATACATTTATGAGACTGTATTTTTGACACAAACAAAGTTCTCTCTCTCTCTCTCTCTCTCTCACTCTATACAGTTTTTTTTTTTTTTTTTTTTTTTTGTCTGCAGTTGAACATTACAGCGATGGTCCTGAGTGAAAAATAATGTATTAATTATTTACAACAACAGCAACTGAAAAAGAAAATTGATTGAAAAACTTAAGAGATGGAATGAAGATCATGTCTGATAAATTCTTTGATTGATTATTGCTGTAGCAACAAAGTGACCTTGGCTAGGATGAATGCTCTGCTTTTGTGAGTTTGTATGTGTGCTTGTGTACACACAGGTGACCTGATGTTCCAGTTTACAAACATACCTGTCCTTGAATCTTCTTGTCCTTCCTCAGGAGTTTCCATAGAAACGAGTGAGGTGAGCCTAGGTGTGTGATAACTGCAGGTAAGAAAGCTTTGGCACATTACTAAATATTTAAATCCTGTTCAGCCACTCATCTCACATCTGATTTTCAGAAGATTCAATGACAGGCATGGTTTCATCAAGAATTGATGACACAGAAATAATCATTATGCACTGCTGGATCACACACAGTGAGTACACTTAATATTTAATGTATGATTACCATGTGCTATGTATTGTGTAACTGGGATTTTTTTAGTACAAGGTCCTGACATTTAAGTTCCGTAAAATAAATAGTGGTTAAAAATGTTTTGAGGTTTTTCTTTTGTATTTCATTCTTTCTCCAACTATACTGTTATATAATACATTGATCTTTAGGGATCAAAATTTTGCCTAAAAATGCCAGTGATAATATCACTTTAGTACGAAGCACACTTTGAAAAGGTTATAAAATATTAGTCTTTTTAGATATGTATTTGAAAGGATACAGGAAAAGCAAGATCATTTTTTCTATACAAGATCCAAAGTTTCAAAAATATAATATATAAAATATATATTCAATATAGATAAACAATATATATGTGTTTGTTTCTTCACTTCATGAACAAAAAATAAAAATTAAAAATCTATCATCATACACCCTAATGGCATTACAAATGTATTTTCTTACCAAACACATACAAGTACAGGTACCAAATACCATAAAGCATAAAATAAGTATATACAATTGTCAAAACACAAGCCAGAGACATGTATTGCTATTATTAGTATTTTTATGATACACAACTGACTACTTTTATATTGTTAATGGACTACTGCTGTGTACTTTTATTGTATGGAAAACAGGCTTCTTTTCTTGCAAATAGGAATTTCTTACATAAGCTGTTCCTTTAATATAAAAAAAAATTCTAACTAAAATAAAAATTAAAATACATTAAATGGGCTCACAGAAAAAAAAAAAAAAAAAGGAAACTTCTGATTATTTTACACCTAAGGGAAGAATGCAGTGGCTCCATATTTTCAGGGATAGAATGAGAGACACTGATTACTCTGTTCACTGACATTTTCTCCACTATAGTGCCAATCTCTTCAGCTCTCAGAAAACTGCAACATGAGTTCAAGCTGCACAGAACCATCATAGTCACTCAGCTTAATTGAACATAGCCCTGTAAGTGACCTCAAGTTGAGGTTTGTTGTTGTTGTTGTTTGAAGAATTGTGTCTCCTTCATCATGTAAAGCAGTGCATGACCTTTTGTTCGGTGCTGTACCTTTGTTGGCTATCCACAGGTGAGCTAAAGGGCTGTACTCTCTATCATTTACACAAATACACTTTAGGTTAAAGAAATGACAAAGAACATCAAAAAAAAAAGGTCCAATATTTATTATTACTTCTGTTCACATTTAGCAATTTTCTTAAATTAATTACAAGTAAATTAATTATACAGTAACTATAAACAATGTTAAGCCAACTTACCTTTACACTAACAAAATTAACAAATTATATTGAAAGAAAAATGTAAATATAAAAATATAGCTTCATTATATAATATATTTTATTTTAATATTTAGTCATAATTTGATATAGTTTTAATAACAATAAAAACAACAATCTATTATATATTATGTTTTTAATTCTATTATATATTATACTGTTAATGCATAATAGAATATTTGATTATTATTATTATTTAGCATCTGTATTAGTATTAATGATAAATTCAATTATATAAACATTACACATTAAAATGTATTTTATTTTAATTACACAATATAATTTATTTTATATAATTCTTATTTATTATTAGTAATAAAAGTGTAATTGTAATTATAGTATAACTATTTGTTTAAATAATAATAACAACAACTAAACAAATAAAATGTATTATATATTATAAAAACTATTATTTCAAGGAAACTGAATTTATTTCAACAAGAAGAAAAAGAAGAAGAAGGTCAAAAAGAATTTCAGTCAAGCGTGTTCAAACCTTTAAAGGTGCCATCTGTAATGTTTGGCAAAAAAAATCAAGTCATACTCCACATTCCATACCAGATGGGGGCAGTATGCCTCAATAAAATCGTGATATTTAGCCCCTAAAATGCGAATTATACCAAGGCAACCCTGCTAAAAAAACTTATATTTTAACCCCGAGAAGCAATGTTTTATCGGGGAACCTTCTGGAAGCGAGATTGGGCTAGTTTTGAGAAGCAACTGGGCAGGATTTGTTGTGAAAACCTGGCAATCCTGATCTGAACACACGTGCTGGAGATATACTTCTAATTACAGGAGCGTCTTTACTGATGAGATGTACATGAGTAAAGACATGCACAGCCCTATATAATAAAATGGGTAACGTTAAGTTATAGCTAGCTAATTATCAAACGCAGCTACGGTTAGCCATCGCTAACATTAGCACGTTTATCGAACAGCCTTCGATCCATTTCTATGTTATAACTTCCCAAAAACATATACACAAACATATAAAACAAACTTCTAGCGAAATACTAACAGCATCTAACTTGCAAGTTCGGAGTCGAACCTCATTTCTTTCAGGTCCATCAGTTGTCTCCAGCGATTAAAAGCAGTGCCGATGTTTACTCTGGTATTCTTGTCGGATTTGATTTGTCATTCCGAGCGCGGTTGTTTCCCTGTAGCGGGTGTTGATCTCTTGCCAAGGGCTTCAGCTATCCTTCCGCTCTCTTCTCTGAACTGAAAGTAGTGGGCTGTACTTTCCACACGATTGACATCAGGTTCAGGTACGCCCTGCGAGTTATTCGTGTATTGCAGGTTGGCTGGTGGTTATGTTGCCCGCATACCGCCTCCCATGGCCGAAACTGGTATTACGACACCTGTCGGGCCGGGGCTAGTAATGCTAATGCTAATTAAGGTTGATATCTCTGCAGCACTATAACTTGACATTTTTTTAATGACATCATCGCCCTTATTTCTTCTCATTCTTTTGATACGTGTAGGTCATGTTATGGATATTTTTACCTCAATTTTTGCATATGGCACCTTTAAATGCCAGTGTAAGCTCTACATCTAAATATCCTAGTTGTTTGAGTTTTAGATGATAATAGTTACAAACTCATGAGAGAAAACAACATTCTCTTCCAAGCCAGGGTCAAAAAGCTGGTCTCAGATCTGAACAAATAAAACTTTAAGCACAGTGTTTCAGCGATGAGCAAGGACCCAAAACACTAACATCTGTCCCACATTAAAGCTTGCAAAAAACTGTGACAGGCTCAAAGAAAAGCCAGCTCCATGCCGAACACAGACAACAGACTGGAGACACGCAGCCAGAGCTGTCACTCAAACACGGTGGGCCAATGTTTGGAAAACACAGCTGACCCTGAAACGTAGAAATCAGTGGAAAGTGTCAGAGGTCTGTGCCTGTTTGCTTCTGTGTGAATGCTAAACAGTCATCTATGGCATCTAACACAGAATGAGAAAAAGTGACATATTCTGCCTTTACATTGACTGAAATTCTGCATGTAAAATACTGCATAAATTCTGCATCTGTGAATGAAAACCAAATTCATTGTTTATACAGTAGGTGGTGTTGAAATCTGTATCCAATTTTCATATAACTACTACTAAATCCCACTTTCCAAGTTTAGTCTTTGCCAAATAGTCTAATAACTCAAAAAATGTCCTCTAGACTATCGTGACTAGGATGATTAAATCTGACAGACGCGTTAGACTCACGTTAAACTTTGGCAAACAATTTAATCACCTCATTCCTCATAATACCATGAATACTCACAGAGAACCTTCATCTGTGCAGCTTTATTCAAGGCCTTAGTGTCAGTTTTTAAAGATAAATCGAAATACTTTTTTAAATAATATTAATTAAACTTACATTTGAATATTTTGTCATGTCATATTCAATGGTTTTACATTTAAAAAAAAATCAAACCTTCAGATTACAATAATGTGCTAAGTGGACAAAATGTGTCATCTAAAAATAAATTAATAAAAATAACTGCCTTTTTAATATACAAAAAGATTCATATCAGAGCTTTCTGTCACTTTAAATAGTTTACGCTGTATATGCACTGATATAATTTGAGTTACCATCTTAAAATAACTTGTGAAAGACGGGTAAAAGGAGGCACATTGGCTTAACATCACAGTCAAGCACTTCTTTTGGTTTGGCTGGAAAGAACTTAACCAATCAAATCCAAGCACAATGTCCTAAAAGGACCCTCATTAGGTAACCATAGAAACAACATAAAATCCTCCAACAAACTCCATTTGTGTGCTATTTGCTGCCAAATCTGGTGATCAATATCATAGGCATAGTTTTGGGTGGGTGGGTGGTTTGCCACCTTGATTTTAATGTGTAGTATAAAGCAACAAGCATCTGAGAAGTCTTGTGGTACGACTGAAGAACAGTGTGCTCCTTCCAAAGATCAAATGAAACCTACTCTCCTGATCAATACGTATGAGAACAACATGTACTGCCTGAAATTCAATAATGACCGTTAAAGGGAGAGTTCACCCCAAAATGACCATTCTGTCATCATTTATTCACCCTCACGTTGGCTTACACTGTATGACTTTAAACTGGAATCAGCAACAGACAAGTCAGAGCAGGTCACTCAGCTTTCAAGGTGTGTCGTTTTTTTAGTCAAATAATACATTCAGTTTTGTGGCTCTTTAATGTGTCGTGATAGATCACTCTAACGCCCCAGTTCAAGCGGCACTCTTTTTTCTTCTTCTTCTGATTTGTTTGTCAGTCAAAATGGCAGAATCTGTGTTATGATTGATCAGATCGGATGTCAATCAAGCTATGTTTTAGTCCAAATTTCCTGCGAGACCTGATTTAACAGATTTTGAACGATAACTATAAAGATTACTATATAAGCATCCACACCAGCGGATGATATCTATTCTAAGCACATGTCTGCTGCTTTAAATTCTTGAGCTTGCTATAGCAGGATTGATTCTGATTGGATGTCAATGTTATATCGTTCATCAGCTGGAAGAAAAATGTTCTAAAAATTGATTCTAATGATATTTTTCTCTGTGCCTTCATCGTTAGAGCTGTGGTGTAGCCTATTCTTTAATATTAAGAAAGATTTTTTGAACTATATCTTTATCGTTGTCTTTATAGCTATTGTCCTTGACGTGAAAAGGCCTTTAATGTAGGCTTTTTTTCACATATAAACATTAATCAGCACACACATATGTTTTTGCTAATGGAAGCCCAAGCATGTTTGATGTATGAGAATCCATGAGGTTCATTCTTGCGTTACGCAGCACGTTGGAGTTTCTGTAAGAACCAGTTGTGTTTGTTTTTGTGCCTTAAGCAAGTATGGTTGAATTTCTGTTTATGTTTGCTGATCAATGTAAATAGTTAAATAAACGTGTAAATTAAAGGGATAGTTCACCTAAAGATGAAAATTACCCCATGATTTACTCACCCTCAAGCCACCTAAGTGTATATCACTTTCTTCTAATTGGAATCCAATTGGAGTTATATTTAAAAATGTCCTAGCTCTTCCAAGCTTTATAAAGGCAGAGAATGGGTTATTTTTTATTTATTTTTTATATTATTATTTATTTATTTTTTGACAAAAATGCATCGATTCACTGTAGAAGGCCTTTATTCACCCCACAGATCTATGTTGCAGGCTTATTATTTATTATGGATTGATGTGCTTAATTGCACTTCTTTTGGACTATTGAAAAATAACAGCCATTCACTGCCATTATAAAGCTTGGATGAGCCAGGACATTTTTAAATATAATTCTGACTGGATTCGTCTGAAAGATTTAAGTCATGTATACCTAGTATGGCTTGATGGTGAGTAAGTGATGGGGTCATTTTCATATTTGGGTGACCTATCCCTTTAAATCTGTTTACCACAAAGCAAGCCAGTCTCTTCAGAAAACTTGGACTCAAGTTAACTTTCATTAAGTAGTTGCATAGACTGTCAATGGAGGGACAGAAATCTCTCAGATTTCTTTAAAAACGCCTTCATTTGTGTTTTGAAGATAAAGGTCTCATGGGTTTAGAATGTCCTGAGGGCGAGTCAATGACAGAATTCTCCTTTTTCTCCCTTTAAGGAGGATGAGCAGAAAAAAAGTGAAGTGATGATGAGTCAAAAGATGAATTATTGGTGAGCTTGAAGACCACCGCTGGGCCTCTTATCTGTCATAACGAAGAAATGGAAGGGGGCTCATGGTAAAAATGAGACATTTAAGCACTTAGAGGAAAGGCATCGCGCCACTGGAAGCCCCTTAAAGCCTCAGCTGTTGTTTTTGGTCGTCAAGGCTACCTAAACCCTTGTATTTCACATCTAATTTCATGGTTGCTGTGGAGAGCAAGTCTGCCTGGCTCACCCTTGACAACGGCTAATCCCTGAAAGTTCAGGTGGCCCTCCTTACGAAGACAACAGCATACCTGGGCCATCATGAGAAAGGCATCGTCCTCAACACTGATAATTAAAAATAAGACCCTTTCATCTGCCTAACATTTATTAGCATCACTGACAAATGCCATTTGTGACCCCAGAGATGCTCATTACAATATTGAAGCTATAGTTCATTTCAGGTAGTTGTTCAGTAGTATTTTAAGACACTTTGTATAAAGGTACTGTAAACAAATATATATAATTTCTTAAATATTGTTTGGAGAAAAAAAACATTTTGATAAGTCATTTTAAATCTGCAAACATTATATGCGCAAGTAAATTGTGTAAAAAAAAAATTAACAAAACAAAATAACATAACATAAAATGAAATAACATAAGACACAATTAAAAAACAATTTTAAAAGATATTTCTTCAGATAATTTTTGAAAGCTCAATTAAAATATCTAAAATAACAAAAAAAAATTATAATAATAAAATTAGATACAGTAGGATTGAATTAAAACCCTTCTCAATATACCTAGTTTGCCTTAATTTGATTTTTAAAAATACAGTTAAAACATTAATATGGAAAAATATTTCAATTTAAAATATAGCTTTTCTATTTTAAAATATGTTAGGATTTATATGGGCAAAGCTGCATTTTCAGCAGCCATTAGTATTCAGTGTCACATGACCCTTCAGAAATCATTCTAATATTGCTGATTTACTGATCAAGAGAAAACGATTTATTTTTTAACATTAAGAATGTCTTTACTGTCGTCAATCAGTTTAATGCACCCTTGCTAACTAAAAGTATTATTAATTCCTTTAAAAAAAAAAAAAAAACTAAAAACAACTTTTAAACAGTAGTGTGATTTGAAGGTAAGCTAAGTTAGTTTGGGCTTCTCATTCCTCCTGGAATTGTTTGCTGTTTGGTTTATGTCTAAAGCAGCTCTTTAAGACCAGTAAATCACATATAAAGCAAGTCAGTCATGTTTTCCACAAGCCTTTGCATGAACTGTGGTCAGGTGCAATAGCGTTGTCGTAATCCGAGGAAAGAGAAAGGATGCTAACGAGCGTGACACATCTGCTAACACTTAGCGAGATTCTGAACTCTGCCACGTCAATGCAATAACCAGCAGGCCCAAACACTGGACTCTCCGTCCATCTACTGCTGTGAGATGAGAGGCCTGGGAGAGCACAGCCAAAACAGAAGACGTACAAGTCTGCAAGGAGAAATCAAAGCATCAACTATCACATACCTTTACTTGAGAGTAGATTTAGGCTCCAACAATCATGAAAATTACAAAAGCACTGAGCTTCATTTAGCAGAGTTTAATTGCAGTAAATTTTGAGTTAAACAAGTGATTTTCTATGAGAACTTTGTGTTCATCATACGGTTTACTTTGCTAGATATGATGTCCGATTTTCTTTTTAACCTTCATGATTATTAAGCTGCTGTCAGGGCAGTTTAAGTGTATGTAATTCTGGGTTATTATATGCTCTTTACTCCACAAGCGTCCCAAGTCACATGGTGCTGTGGGTCAGATCAGACATGAGCTAAGCTGGGGGTCTATTTGATTTTCCCCATTTCACAGAGAATAATTGAACTTAGTCCCAGACTAAAGTGTAAGTCTGAGCTGTTTTAACTGAAAGAAACTTGCACTGACTGATCTGAAAATAAATCAGTGCCTTTATTTTGTTTCAAGATGCACACCAGTAATGTTTTTTTTCTAAGGCATGTTAATAAAAATTACTTAAATGGTTTACAGTTTGACATTTTAATTTTGCACAAGTTAACTAAAAGTCATTAAACACTTTACTAAAACAAATGTAAAATCACAAGAAGGGACGTTGATTCCATTCAAGTGTTGTTAGCTGTTAAAGCTGAAGGTCTATTATTTTGTCTTCTCAGCTGTGTGACTGTGGCCTGCTGTGATCCTTCTGTTCACATGGCACCACCTTGTGGATAAGATCTCATTAAGCATCATAAGGAGAAGAAAACGATTAACACTGTTAAAACTTTAAGTGAAAGAAAGTGGCCTGAGCTATAAGTAGCACACCGCATTCTGCAATTCCACAAAGACTCAAAGTTGCAGAGTTGTCTAAAACGATCCAACAAATTAAAAGAAATTACAACAGGTCATGAAGCAGAAAGAATTTATTGTCAACCATAGATAGGAAAATACATTAGTGTAAAAGAACCTCTATGTACAGATCTCTAGAACTAAGAATACAGAGAACAGACAGAAAATAGTTGTTTACCATTATTTTCCAGAGATTTTTTGAAGAGCTGCCTTTTTCGGATTTTATTAAACATTCATTGAATATCGCAAAAACTTTTTTTTCCTTTTTTTGGGGGGGATTTGTATCTCTGCTGGCTTTATCTCAAATGGTAAACACAAGTTGATCCCATTTACTACATGATGGCTCATGAAGGTATGTACAGTGTTAGTCACAGAGAAACTACTACAAACATCTATGGCCTCTACAAAACGGAGATGTGTTCAGAGATAAAAAGGTCCAGCTAATCTATCAATTTTATTGCAGCAGGTTTTCAGTATAAAAAAAAAAAAAAAAAACAAGGCTGGAAAAGTTTGTAATAATAAAAGGGGTAAAGCATAGAGCAAGCAAGAGGTAAAGAAAAATAAAAGATATAAGGACAGTAAAGAAAGACTTGATCCACTAGTTCCACGGATTCTCATGAATGGATGTACACTACTAAAATTAAGATTTTTTTTATTATCATTATTTACTTCATGTCTCTGTCTGGGAAGGATGGATCTAAAAACAAATTTGTTTCCATTACCAACATTACTTTCTTATGGTTTGAAACGCACAATATCAAGTCGTATACTTTACCATACAGTTTCATTTAAGCAAGACACCATCTGTGACAACACCTGGTGTCAAACAGCTCTCTATCATAACAGTAAACTTCACAAAAACCAGTCTACTAACAAGCAGGACGCTCTACAGATTCAGCATTATCAATCTGTGGGCACCGACTTTGCATCCTTCTACCGTTCAGTCAGAGTAGCAGATATGTCCTAGGCCCAATAATCAATGTAAAAAATTATGAAACAGATAATTAAACAAAAATAGACACCGATAATGCAAAATTATTTATATATACACACACAACATTGGTTTTGTAGAAAGGAAAAATGCAATACATATTTTATTCACACTTTACAAAAAACTTCTAATTTCTACTATAATACCATAAACAATTAATGGTCACTTAAGACAAAAAAAATGCTGAAGAATATTGTGAAGAGGCCCCAAATAACAAAAGACCGTTCTGGATCTTACTGCTAAAACATAGCAAGACGTAAAAGCGATACTGCTGCATAGCTGAAAGAAACCGACTTGTGATGTTGAACGTGTGATGTCATCAGTTTAGTGAACCGAAACACATCAAGAGTTGAACACCTAACTACAAACAGACCTCTGCCAGACATCATTTACAAGTCACAGAGATGATCATTTGGTCCAAAGGCTCCGAATTAAAGATTATGGAGATGGTTTTAAAAATGTAAATCCCACACAGAAATACCAGAAGAGGAAAATCTAACTCTTACAAAAGGCTTTAGAACAACACATCAAACTGGCACTACACAGGAAAGATTATGGCCATGAAATAAGAATATGAAAATTAGAGATTATACACAGTCTGGACTTTAAAATGATTGGTGTCATTTCAAAAATTATGAACACTTTGCGGAAAAAAACAAACATACTAGATAACTAAAGATCAAAACATCCCTAATACCTGATTTCTTAAGATTCTTCGATCTTAAAACATGAAGATACACTGATAGCAAAATGCAATCTAAAAAGAAACTACTGAGCATCCACCATTTAAAAAAATTTATAATAAAACGGTAACGGGGAGTTTTGGGAAAAACAGGTTGTATGATATACAGGAATGGCTTGACTTCACAAACAAATGGCATGGTACAGAGCTTCGTGATTCCCCTCCCTTTATGTATACGACAGAGATTAATGATTGGATAGACAAGAAAAACATGTACTCTGAGATTCTACAAAAGAAAATAAATCACTGCAGTAAATAAAAAAAAGAGTGCAAAATGAGCGATGAGTGCAAAAGTATGGCAGCGAGAACCAGGAACAACCTCTTTGTCTTTTATACAAGCTGGTAAGTTTTGATTCAGTTTGAGAAAAATGTAGCTTACAATACAATCTTATGTTTCTGGATTTGGATCATAATTTATTCTTAGTACAAATAGAAAACATTTTTTTTTAATTTAAAAAATAAAATAAAAAAAGGTATTCTTCCATGTGACTCAAATACAATCAGATCAAGCCTAAATCTGTCCGTTCATATATATATATATATATATTTGATTACATTTTATACAAAGACCTGGGAGAACCCCTCTGATATGATATAGAAGGTGGCTGTGGCTAGACCAGAACATTACTAGCCTTAAGAACAGTGCTACAGATCTTTCCAGGATGTGTGTATGTGTATAATGGGAGGATAAAAAGATACGTGAAATCCTTTTCAATAAGTGAGAAATCGCTGGTTAAAAGACTCCCTGGTTAGTCTTATAGAAAACCTGCCTTTCTAATAAAAACCTCCTGTTTATAACCACAGTGAGATCAAGCGCAGTTTAAATTATTCACATAGCCTGTTGTACAAAGAAACAAAGAGAACAGGTTAAAACAGTGTGCAAAAAGCAGTGCCGCTGAATCGAGACATCTAAAATAATTTGGTTTACATTTAGCACGATTAAGCTCACAACTCCCACCTAAAGGGGAGAGAAAAGACAAATAAGTGCTTGTTATGTTGTCTAAGCTTGTTAAAAACATTGTGTAACAGTGCTCTCGCTTAGAACGTTTTAAACGTTCCGAATATTGCACCATTGATGGGAGAATAAAAACATCACCGATGTAAAGCGAGTTCCAGCACCACACAAGTGGAAAAAGCTCTCAGGGATCCATTCTCCTTCCCAGTTAGGGACTGATTTACTTCTTGAATTTGGTCTATAAAACACTTTGGTCACTCATCCAAAGGGGAGTTGTGTAAGTGTGTATAAAAATGAAATTTATTCATAAAGGAAGAAAGGTTAATGCGTATTTGCAAGATCAGAATCGCAACAACGGCTGGTTTCTAATAGGGCTGCACAAATCACTATGCGCATCTCGTCAGTAAAGCCGTTTCTCTAATCAGCGGTAAATTTCATCAGGTGTGTGATTTCACAAAGAGCAGCTGTTACTACACAGAGCCGTTGTTAACAGAGAAGCTGCGCAAATCCACATTAATTTTCAGCGTTTATTTGAGCATCTTCTCTGTATTAGTATTAAGGTCTGATAATAAAATGAATTAAAACAGTCTGCAATACTTCTGAATGTGTGACCAAGTGAGTGGACCACCTCTTACAGTTTGGACATTTCATGCACACAAGCTATGCTCAACAATAAAAAAAAAAAAAAAAAAGATCTACAGCTTAACAAATAGAAAAAAAACTCCCTGACAAACAGGAATATGTTGGACCCTAAAAATAAACCTATTTTTTATATTTTATATATATATATATATATATATATATATATATATATATATATGGTATATAAATTGCTTAGAGGTTTTATCGTTTTTCAGAAAACTTATAAGAACTGTGACACAGCGCCATCAGTGGCCAGAAGGGCTCACTACCTGTGTCCAGCTAAGTGGACTCCATTGAGAAGGGGAGGATAAGGCAGGACCAGCTCCAGTTGTGCAAACAAGGAGAAGTGATCTGAGGGGATGTGAGGGTGTGGGCAACCAATGATATTGTTCTCAAAGAGCCAGCTTGTGTCCAAAGGCCCGAGGACGCCCAGCACGTTCAGTTGTGGCCTGGAGTAGAAGATGTAATCAATGACACCCTAAATTGGGTTTAAAAAGAGAGTTGTGAGCATACATCACTGAATCACACAACAAGAGATCAAGAGCTGTTTATATTCTATCGGTTCATCGTTACGTTATGGTATATGGCAGAACAAGAAAAAACACAATGTGACATGTTTTTGACAATTGGGACTATGTCAAGTCATTTTCTGTCATAACTATAAGTGGACATTGCAACTGAGGAACAAAAATAGGTACTATTGATAACATAGAAATATTCTCATTGTAAATGTTACATTGTAAAACTTGAACCAAAGTGGCATGGCTAGTTGTAAACTCCAAACAATGGCTGGCACTTTTAGCGCAAATGTACTTACTCTGAAGTCAAAAGTGTAATTGGTGTAAGGCATGAGCACGTTCTCGTAGGCACTCTTTAGCTTGAAACCATGCGTGATCCTCCCGTTAGATGTGCCATTTTTGCCGTTGCAGTTGAAGTTTGTCAGACTGTCACTGTAGCGCAGCTCCTTGAAGTCTTTGTGAGTGCAGTCCACCCCACCTTTGCTCAGGAACTCCACTACACCTACAATCAGATTTGAAACTCATTAAACATGTCTGGCACACATACCTGTATCTACTGCAGCTGAGCCAACACAAAATCAAAAATCAACCTGATTTACTTGACCTCTCTGGCCTTCCTGTTGTTATTCTTCATGCCTAATTAGTTGCTAATCCAATCAATTAAATTTGATTAATTCTACAGCTTACTTTTAATTTATTTTATTCCAATTTGGCCAAATTCTGTGACATTCAACATAAGCATTCAGCTGTAAATTCCATTTTTATGACTTAATACAATGCTTTCCCCAATTGTTTGGGATGACCAGAAGCGTGTCACAATGAGCAACAAAGTAGTTCATAGACTCCAAGGCACCTCTATGAATACAAAATTGAAAGCTGGACATGTCGTATGTCTGTGACTTTAAGAAGACTTACCCGAGTCAGGGAGTGAGTTGAGGTCAGCACAAAGCACCAAAGGGATGCTGTTGGTTTCTCCTGACACGGAGGAGAGCTTTAGACTGCGGGAGGCTTTGTCTATGATATTCTTCACCTCTGACAGGAACATCATGGTCTGTACCAGCTTCACGTCAGAATATTCTGGGTCCCAGTGCATGTGAGCATTAGCCACTAGTAGGAGCTGCTTCTCCATAGCATGGACAGACTTACCTGCTGTAGAAAGATAGAAAGGAATGTTTTATAAAGACAAATAACAGATTTTAAATACATCAAATCTGACTGAATGAGCATACTTTAGCCTTCACGTTAGCGAAATACACTATAAATGACACATATTAGGGCTTTCAAAAACTTTTAGAATTTCGAATATTCGTTGAATTTAAAATAAAAACCTACAAACTTTGCATTCGAATTTTAGGTGTGCGTCAGGCAGCCTTATCAGTGGCCCATGAAATGCGACGATGATGTAAGTGTCATTGCATTTTAATGCTTTTGTTAGCCTATCCAGTAAATGCCCTGCGCAGAAGACATCACAGTATACTCCACCATGATTCTAGTTGGAAGTGAATGTATATGTTGCATTTAAATTGCATTGAAGTTAATGAGACGCAAATTTCAATTGTATTTACTTACAGAGGTATATGATGGCACACAGCGCAAATCCTTGAATTAATTTTCTGAAGTGAAGTAAACTTCAACAGATTTCCCCTGCTCAGGGAGTAGGAAGCAATGAACACTGTGTAGGGACCATGTCAATCGGAACACAGTTCATGCATGGAGCCCACTTCTAATAAGCTGTTTATCTGAATCAGGTGTGTTAACAAAGAGAGACATACAAAATGTGCAGAGCAGAGCAGGGGGCGCGAGGACTGGATTTGAGAACTGCTGTATTAAACTATACATATATGCATGATACGGTTTTGTTTCTAATGGTTCAAGCAACTTCATGAATTATATACGGTTTATAAACATTATTTTAAACATTATGCACTTTATACAAAGGCAGTTCTGTTATTTTATTATGCTTTGAAGAAAAATCATGATATTTCGCTTGATGCGCCCTCATGTTCTCAGGAGAGAAGCCAGAAGCTCTTTTCCCAACTGAAATTATGCCTTTTAAATTCGAATACAATTCCAATATTGATAATATTTAAGTAAAAATTCTAATTTAGTTTTTCAGCCATTCTGACAGCCCTAACGCATATTAAAATAAATTACACAGCAATTTGGACATGGTGTGAGAACTTCTATATTTGTGATACACGCACATTACTGCAAGGTGGAAATACTTAAATTTTTTATAATTTGCAATCCACATTATCAGTGAAGATTTCATTAGATTTACTTTGAAATGCAGTAAACTTCACTGAATAAATAGTCCTATGTTTCTGAAAGAAGTCTCATATGAAATCCATCCCAAGACTGCATTTTACCAAAACATTAATATTGTGAAATATTACAATTCTTTTTATGTAACTTATTCTGGTGTTGACAAAGCACAATAATGTCACAATAGAAAAACAAATTTGAATTGTGCAAATACTCACATGACAGCTCCATTAACTCCTTCTTTAGCTCCAGCAACACAGCCACCCCAATGTTGTCCTTGGTCATGACCCGATTCAACATGGCCTCAGAGCCCTCTGAATTGGCCATAGCCAGCTGGTTAAACTCTACTGTGTGTTTCTGCACCATGCTGAACCTAACAGCAAAAAATAAAAATAAACTAAATTCTGGTTCCATGTACTCATTCAAAATAACACTGAATTAAACCTCCCAGACAGAGTCTGACACCACACTTCACAACCCTTGAGTGTCACTTCACTCACTTTTCAGTCTTGTAGAATATTGCACATCCATCTACATGTTTCCGATCCGATTCAGACATGGTTCTGGCCCGGGATTTTGGGCTGAAAAATCCATCGTATCCCTGTTTACTCAGCTCCACAAGGAAGTAGGTGTAATACTGCTCTGTCTCCACTTCCTGTGCATGACACAGCAGACTAAGTGACTTGCTGAACAATGCTATATGGGATTACATGCATTGACTATTCAGGGCTACCTGTTGTGCATCACTGAACTAAAAAAGTGTGACCTTTAAAGGAACACAACAAGGAGAATGCTTCATCTGTGAGGACAGACATACTCAAATACGCCAAAACGTAATCAGTGGATTATTATGGGAAACATAAGTATTTTAAAATAAATATACATCAAATTTCATTAAACGTATTACAGTTATGATACGTTTTAAAGCACTTTGAATGCAGACAAGCATTTTTGGCTGGTCTGAGATGTTGTTGTAATTGGGTACTGCACATTGTTGCTGTAAAATAAAAATTTTACTACAACATTTATCCTTACATTAATTTTTCTTTACCTGTAAGCTGATAATATCTGCATTGCCGCTGAGGATCTCCTGCATAATGGACTTTTTCCTGTAGCTCCAGTTAAGGGCCCAGGATGGGCAGTAGCCATAGAGCTGACGTGTGGCGTACTTATCACACAACACGTTGTAGCACATTACAGTTAACAGGGCTGGTATAGCAGAGGAAAAAGAAGGATCATCCAAAGTGTCCCTAGATTTAGAATTATGTTCCACTATTTCCAAAGAACATCTACCTGTGGGTCTTGTCCTTTCAGGCTCCTGCAGCACAATCCAGGACCTGGGTGGAGGTGGCTCTGTTGGGACTGAGAAGGCAAATAATATGTATTTCAGGTTAATAATCTGAATAGTCAAATTACACAATCCTTGGGACATTTTGCATTGAGTCACCACAAAATAAATAACTTTTCCACATATATATAGATCAGTGAGCAGTGCTTGCAATTATTAACTTAAATACAGGTGCATCACTTTTCTGTTTACAGCGGAAACCATGGAAACGCTTTAAGTGCCACCTGCTGGCAGAAAGTGAATCTGCATTTCGTTCAGCTCATCTGCTGTTTTGGTTTCCTGCATTTTTATGTATAGTTTCATGAAACTGAAATCAAGCTATTCTGTTTTGCTTCAAATTTCAAAATTATACAATATAATTTAAATTAAAAAACTGCTCTTGTTGCATGTTTTCATATATTTTGTTTATATGAAGAGATTTATTTTGTGTTACTAATTTAATTTGGGGCTTGTATTAAGATTTCAACTAGGTTTTGTTGTTTACATTTACATTATATTTACATTTTGTTATTTAGCAGAAGCTTTTATCCAAAGCAACTTACAAATGATGACAATAGAAGCAATCAAAACCAACAAAAGAGCAATAATGTGCAAGTGCTATATTTCAATTTCATAAAGAAACATGCAGCATTTTGCCCAAGCAATAATAAAAAGACACATTTAATTTATAATTTGTCTTATAATCTCATTTTGTAAAAAATGTATAAATAAATTGTGAATCAAATTGAGAAATCAAAAATCGTGAATTAATTGAATCCTTACATCCGTAGACACTATAGAAAAAAAATACAGATATGGACAGTTAATTGGCATTTGATACCTACTGCGCTTGATAGCACCGTTAAGATTGTCCAAAAGATAGCTTAGCAGTCGCCGGGTACCATCTGGCTCCTGATAGAGGCTCATAACTTCTTGAGTGAGTGGATTGCCTGTAGAGACAAACCCAAAAAATCAGTGGGAAACATTCTCTACATATTGAGGATCTCAATCACCAGAACACTGAGCACTCACCTTTTAACCCCAGTGTTTGTAACTGAAACAATTTCCCCAATTCGAATGGCAGAACCCGCAACTGGTTATTATTTAAAAGCAGTTCCCTGTAGAAAACCATGAAACACCAATCAGCTGTGTGTTTGATGCTTACAAATGCATTGATTACATATCAAATCATTTATTAATCTTTGCTAATGTTAGTTATTACAAATACAATTATTTATATTTGGTACATTTTACATCCAACACAACACTTAAGTTTAAAAGTATCAGAGAAAACTGTTGAAATTACAGTTAATAAATGCTGGTCATTTTTGCTAATTTAGTTCAAATAAAATTAAAGTATATTTAAAATATTCTTGAAAATGTTATATTTTAAAAATGAGTGTTTCAATGTGCTGTAAAATGTCAAAAACAAAAAAATAATATAGAAAGATACAATAACAGAAGGAAACAAATAAATATGTTAGAAAAGGAAATTACAAATTCAAATCACAAATACATCTGTTCAACACTAATGGTCATTAAAAACAGAATGAAACTATTTAAAAATTGTTAACAAATCATTTTATGATGACTGAACTAACATAAAGCAATTTCTAGGTCATAATGGGTAAACCTTTTATTGATATTTGTAACATTGAGATAAGGCCTGGAAATCACAACTTTAAAATTCCCTGACATTTCCATGACCATGGAAAGGAATGATTTGCTTTCATCAAGTGCGCTCATGAGAACATTAAGGACCTTTTTCCATTTTTCCCACCTGGACTGCAAACACATTAAATGGAACAAATGACCCATGGAAAGAATAATGCAGCTCACCTGAGAGACACCATGTTGCCAAGCTCTGCTGGCAGGCTCCTGATCTTATTGGACGACAGATCCAAGAACACAAGGTTGTTTAGCTTGGCAATTTCAGGTGGGATGCGTGTTAGGGAGTTTTCACTGAGGTGCAGAGCAGTGAGGTGCGTGAGCGACCAAAGGCCCGAGCTGAGACTCCGAACATTACCTGAGACATAAATAAATATTAATTTAAAAAAACTCTCTTTTATTCTTCGGAATGTTTCAGTTTCATTGCAGAAGTGATCTGAAGTTGAGATATTTATCAAAGTGTTTACTTCGAGACATACCAGTTATTTCAAGCCCATCCCAGAAGGATTTCTTCCCACTGTTTGCCTCCTCACTGGACATGATAGTGTACATCCGCCTGGAATCAGGCGGGTCGTATTTCTCTTTGGGCATCCCTAGACCACTGGGGGGCACAAATACATAATCAGATTTATAGCATAAGACAAACATGTCTGTATGTCATGATTTAGCTGGTTTACAATCCAAACAAGAAAACAATTTACGCCTATATATAATATGAATAATGTGCATAATGCGAAAACTAGGCTTATATAGCATCTGCTGGATATTGTGTATTGTTGCTGCTGTCTTACAAGAAAATTTCCCCTTAAAGATAAAAAAAATTATATAAATCTATGAATCACTTTATTTGCTCACATATATTATCATCAATGTTTTTGCAAATAAATATTTTAGTGTGGACTTTGATGCATTACCGTGTATGGTCACAAATGAGTTAATGTATATATACTAACATATAATTAGGATAAAAGTAAAAATAAACAGGCAGCTAAATGACCCTGTTAACTGGAACTGTCAAAACAAACGTAACTTGACAACTAACCGCTCCTTACAAGACCAAAACACACCTGTTACACACACACTTAAACGCTAATTAGAAAAGAAACAAGTCTAATCATGTTTAATCTCCATATATTTGCGACATTGTGCATTGTAAACGAAACAGGAAGTAGAAATGCAACGAAACGCGCAAGCTAATAAACAACTACGTTAGCTCTGTGCTATGCCAATGACCCAAATAAACTCATCAATATCCTAAAACGCGGCCTCCATATTGATATAACATGAAATATCATGTTATACATATGCTTTTAAAAACGTGATAAGCATCCAATCCATCCGTTTACTAGGTAATATTTTTCAACAGCTCTCAGCGTTAGCCACAGGCTGCTGAAGATGCAGCCTTATAAAAGATTTATATCTTAATTAACACCTGTATATGGGTTATATGAATTGATATTTGGGAAACACTGTCCACACATTTAAAAAATAATAACGATTCTACATAATATTATCTGCATATGACCAAAGAGAGGCTAACTGGTGTAGCTAGCTATAGCTAACTTGGAAACAAACCCAAACGGAGACTCCGATCAGTAATATATCTTTAGAAATAATGTTTCAGAATGACCTTCAATGGCATAACAACTCCTGAAGTCAGCTGTTTGTCTCACTTCGGCGTTAATTTATTCGTTCGTGTCGGCTGTGCAGCATCATGGCGGAGGGGTTTGTGCTGCTGCTGCTGTGTTGTGCTGCTCTCCAAAACTATGGAAGCAGAATAGACTCAGTCTCTCAAAAAGTATAGTAGAATAATCATTATTCACTTGGATGCGGTACCACAATAAGATATTAGATTTATAAAATAAGGGTTTGACTGATGGGTGACATAAATGAAAATATTTGAAAATATAGATATTTTTCAAGCAGTTTTTGTTTATCGAGGACATGAAAGAGGGGTCACAGCAGATCTTTTTTATTATTATTTTATTTCCAGAATTATATATAAAGTAATACAGTATATACAAATATTTCTCAAATACTATTCTAAATTATTAGAATAATAAAGCATCATAAGATATGAAGAACATTAAAGGTAACATTCATATCAATGAAATTAAAGAACATTCGATTCACACATTAAAGAAAAAAAAACATAACGGAAAGGGGGTATACATGTATAATAAAAATAAAGAAGAGAAATTTAATTATTTGACGATGTCCATAGTTCTTTTTGCTTTGCAGTTTGAAAGTTTCAAAGTAAATCTTCATGTCAGCCTTAAAGTGGTATGTTGGGTATCCTTTCAGACCATTTACATTCATGTATGTAAAACTTACCAAGTAATAAGATAAGATTTTACATAAAACTGTGACTTTTCTTTTTGTCTTAATGAGAAAAAAAAAATTCCAATTCCCTATGCAATTTTAATTCCACTCAACATATTAAATAAATATTCCATATCAATATCAATCCAAAAAAACTTCACATACATACATTCAAAGAATTCAATTCAATTCAATTCAAGTTTATTTGTATAGCGCTTTACAAATCGTTACAAAGCAACTTTACAGAAAATTATGTTTCTACAAAAAGAAAAGATGTAAGACAGTTTCAGTATCTTTTTACAAAATGTACAGGATTCAGAAAGATCATTTTATATCTTTTTAGGAACCCAT
The DNA here is from genome assembly GCF_023724105.1 of Carassius gibelio. Lineage (NCBI taxonomy): Eukaryota > Metazoa > Chordata > Actinopteri > Cypriniformes > Cyprinidae > Carassius > Carassius gibelio. The sequence goes on along the minus strand of NC_068409.1, from coordinate 14,948,824 downwards.
TTGTTGGGTAAATATTATGTATAATTTTAAAGTATATTTCAAAAAGTTGTTATTAATACAGTATTTATTGGTATAAGTGCAAATCAATCTCCAATTAATATTTCCAAAATGTTGGTTCCAAAAATATTTATTTCTAGGTGTAGCAGGGCAGAGAACCAAGCATCTGAAGAACTTATTATTACATTTACTATCTTTTATATCAACTCTGTTTAACAAAACCTGTTTTTTATCCATTGATTGCTTATGAGGTTCACTACTACCTCTCAAGAGTCTCAATAAACCTTCTGGAATTGCATCAAAGACAATACTATACTCCCGTGGAGTTATTGGAATCCCAAATATGTTTAAGAATTCAGTATATGGCAGTAAGTAATTCATTATTCATCAGTTGTGAGACCATTAGAATATAATTTTTAATCCAATTGTCATAGAAGATCGATTTATTCGTATATGTCAGTCACAGCAGAGCTTGACTTGTGTATTAAGTCTTCCTATGACGCGTTCAGATAATGATGATGTATGTAATAACATGCAACCATTGGAAACAACCAACATTTCTTTTTAGTTTATTTATACTGCAAATACTATTTATTTCAGAATTATGAGGCTGATTACGTACAAACTGCAGATCAATCCGTGACCCCGCTGTTCCTAATTCAATTTCTTTCCACAAGTTATAAAATTATATAAATCAAGAAGTTTAATTTGGAACGGTAACTCTTTCAAAACAGTCATGTTGCAAATCCATCCATTTTGACAGTTTCAACAGACTTTTATAATTTAATTTAGAATTGTACCCTATGACTTCGTACATGTTAAGGCGTAAAGCTTTGTTATGCATTGTTAAATGTTCTTGTTATTGTTCTGATTTTATGTCAGAATTAAAACATTCAAAACTATTCTATAATTTAATTTATTAAAGTTTATTAAAGTTTTCTGAATATTTTGGGAATCAAATGTCTATGAAATGAATTGACCATGATTAATTGTAATCTGCCTGTAACATGAAATATGAATTTACAATTATGGGTACAATTGCAGCACAACTAGCTGAGGTTGGCTCGATTCATTTCATATTCAAAGCAGTTAACACTTTGGCTTGTTGACTTATACTTTTACAAGAGATACAGATACAGAAAGAGCAGGAAGAATAAAATAAAGAGATAAAATAACTGTGGTGCTCAGAAATGTTATCTAGGTAAGCAGCTCTTTAGGATTTGAGACACAGTCATTCTTATCCTATCAATTAATTCCTAATGTTGTCTAATAAGTTTTGGAAACAACATGTTCTTAAACCAAACTGATGTATTGTTTGTATGCAAGAGATCATTTTGTACTGAATGTGCAGGAAATTTCTGTTCTAGTATTATTGTAAAGCAGCTTTGAGCTATTATTTTGCCATCACTTTAATAATAAATATGTGAATAAATAAGTAAATAAATAAAATCCTAATTTTCTTACTGTTATGGGATTAAATAAATTATTATTTGGGTACCCAGAATTTGGGCAAACTATTCTTTTCTGTACACAAAACCATATAAAACTTTCATTGTTTTATTCCTAAATGTAAATGAAATGCCACACAACTTCTTGAAAATCTTAACAGTCTAACAGAAATCCCACACACTGATACAGTATGTGACTCATGTTTCAATGCAATGTTCAAAAGCAATTCCCAGTGAAGGTTGCATAACTAAAACCTTGTTTTAAAATATAATTTGCAGGCTATGACAGTGTCCGGTTCTGGGATTCTACTTTTGTTAGACAATTATTTTAATGTAAGGCTTATTTTTTGTCTGCCACAAAAATATATATAAATATATACACACACACTAAATGTTTAATGACTTGAAGTAACACTGGATATTATGTAACAGTTATGTGCTCCTGTAGATGATAGGAAATCCATTGGGAGAGCATAATACTAATACTACTACTGCTCTAGATTCGCTTGTGTAGTAAACAAACACACAAATTGTATGAAAAAAATAATTTATTAAAAAAAAAACACCATCAAAACAAAGCTATTATAAAAGGTTTAATGACTTGAAGTAACACTGGGCATGTCACTTATGTGTTCTTGTAGTTGGGATAGTAAATCCTGCATTTCCACAGGAAGAGCACTGCCGATGTCGTCCACTGCACGTGACACGAAGGCGCCTGTTGCCTCTAGCACTGCTGAGCATTTCACCTGATCTTCCTGTGTCCAGAACGGAGCATCTCTTTTATCAAAACGCTTTGTGATGGGGCAGCGTAGATGACCTGGGGAACAAAAGTTTTAAAAAAGGTCATTTAAAAACTACAATGCTAACCTTATTACCTGTCTTCTTTGTTATGTCTTCTTATGTCACATCTGAAAAAGCGGTGTTAGAACTTGTTTGCTACTGTACCTGTCACAACTTCTTCATAACTGAGCATCAGCATCCACAGAAGCTGAAGGAGTTCATCCCATTTCCTCCACTTCTCTGCTCCATCCTGGCACACCATGCAGGAAGAGCACATGAGTTTAGCTGTTATGTAGAATAACAATGAAAAATTTTAATTTGTAATAAAATATTGCAATGACACTTTACAGTGGGGTCCGAGGCCAAAGTGGAGCTTCTGAGGTAGTGTAGCAGCAAGTTTAGAGACACGGGCTGAGAACAAGTCTCATCCAGCAACAGCTTCAACAGCTCGCATCTCAGCAGCTTGCTATCCAGAGTCCTCAACAATAAAAGTCTAGCACACACAACGAGAGAAAAAAAGCATAATTAGACATACAAACAGCAGCAGATCCTCTTCATTCAATAAAGCTCTAAAGATTCCAATATGTAAAACAGTGCAAGCACTCATTAAACTGAATCTGTTTTTTTTTTTTTTTACCTTATCTGCCTGCAGGAATGCATTGTGTTAAGACAATTAAAGAGTTCTACTGAAATCTTTTCTGAATTGTAGGTGGGGTTCTTGTCCACCTCCAGGGCCAATGTTAACATCCTCTGAAGAGATAATACAATCCTGTAACAAATGAAGTAAATGTCACTATTTAGCAAAGACAGAATGAACAATATAAGTATTTTTGTAACATTGATAATGTTAATGCATTCTTGCTAAATAACAGTATTACTTCTCTGATTAATTAAGACTCCAAACTTTTGAACGGTAGTTTATAATGATAAAAAAAAGTTATCACTTCATTTACTTAAGACAGTTGTCCTCCTTCTTTGGATATTCCACTTCTTTTGAGTGGTTCACTGACTCCTTTGCAGCATTCATCAACCAACTTATTATATCCCTAAGAACAAGAATACCAATAATAATTACATTAAATGAAATAATTGTTAAATAAATAATATTGTGCCAAATTAAAAACCAATCGCAAGTTTTCGGTTTAAATAAAAGCTCCAGCAATAGAGGGTGTAACTCACTTGACTTGCCCAAATGTTTCATTGCCACATGAAAGCATCTTCTTTGCAACCGACTGATGAAGACACTGACTCCTGACTTTAAAATGAAAATCATCTTCTAAAACCTGCAACACGTATTGGAGGTGCAGGTACTGGACCTCCGTCCGCAACCTATTAGTGTCATCCTTAAGACAGGAATAATGAAACGTGGAACATTGAAAAAAATTAAAGCATGACTTCATTTTCAATATTACTTTATAATGCTTTTCTTTTTAAGTTCCAAATGTATCTACCTGTTCTTTCATAACTGACTTCATCAGTTCCCAATCCCATGGGACTGTGGAAGCATCCACAGGGTGGTATCTTAACATACAAAACAAACAGCTTATAAAAGTTAGCATGAATAGTAAGTTCCACACATTGATTTTTTTTTATGAAGCGGGTGGATATTTCACATTTTGGAGCACATGCACATCTTACCAGGCTACATTTCTGATTTACACGTGACTTTTTCATGAAAACTTAAATTGTTCATACTCCCATAGCTGTTTTGAACCAAGAAGCTAAGTACAGCTGTGATTTCACTCACCTCTGAGTCTTCATCAATAGGTTAAAAGCCTCTACGGCAAAAACATCAGGGCTTTGTGGGTTTAAGAGTATCCCCCTGAGCAGATGTGTCGTAATATCCACCGGTGGGTAAAACCGAGGCTGAATGAAGTCAAAGAGCAGCTGAAGAGTGCCTTCTGGGTAATTCTCCTCAATGGTGCTGTAGACCAAGCTAAGGCTCTGACGGCATAGAGGCTCAGCGGGACCATAGTGTTCATCTTCCTCATCATCATCCTTTTTAAAACAGAAAATGACTGACTGAAATCTATTTTGCTATGGATATTGTAGGATATTTACAAATGCTATGATATGTTCAGGGTGAGACTCAAGGGAGTGTCTTGCTGCAATTTTAGTCCTAAGAGCTTAAGTAAACACAAAAGACTGTATCATTCATGTTAAAATTATGTATACACTTTATGTATAAGAATTTAAAGACAAGCACATTATCAATAATGTGTCTATTAAACAGATACTCCACCCCAAAATGTAATTAATTTACTCATCCTCATGCCGTTCCAGAAGTATATTACTTTTTTACCCTTCAGATGAACATGAAGACTTTTTGAAAAATATTAAAATATCTTAAAAGTAGATATGGGACCCCCAAAGTTAATGATGCAAAAACCACATAACGTGAACTTGAACGTGGACAATGATAATCTATACTACCCCAGTTGATGAATCAATGTCTTCTGAAGTGAAACGTTAGTTTTGTGTAAGAACCGATGTGTGCATGTTGTGAAACACAAGAAGTGACAGTGCTTTTGCATCTCTTCTCGCGTGAGTTTCACATGGCTTGTTTTTCTAAAAATCTTGTTTCTGTTCATCTGAAGAACAAATGGTAACACTTTAGAATAAGGTTCCATTAGTTAATGTTAGTTAACTACTTTCGTTAACATGAACTAAGCAAGAACAATCCTTCTACAGCATTTATAAGTCTTAGTTCATGTTAATTTCAACATTTACTAATGCATTATTTAAATCAAAAGTTGTGCTTGTTAACATTAGTTAATGCACTGTGAATTACCATGAACTAACAATGAATAACTGTATTTTCATTAACTAACATTAACGAAGGTGAATAAATACAGTAATAAATGTATTATTCATTGTTTGTTCATGTTAATTAATACATTAACTAACATTAACTAATGGAACCTTATTCTAAAGTGTTACCGAACAAACATCTGGAACTGCACGCGTCAATGATGAGAGTGTTTTAGGGGATCCCTTTCAATCAGTCTATTTAAAAGTCAATGTGCATATCAAAACATCTTACCATGTGTGGAACCGTTCCACTCATGCACTGATTCAGCTTTTTGTACTGAGTCAGACAGATTTGTTGTCTATCCTCTGTGTTGTTTTCAGAAAGATCTGACTGCACATTATCCAGCTCATTTTCATTGCTGTCATCGCTGCTCGTCTCCCAAAGCCTGATGCGAGGGCTTTCTAGAGATCCATCACCTAAATAATTTCTCTTTTGCTCTGTTCTCTCTGGAAAGTTTGGTGAGGAAGGCTGAGAAATGAAAATGCTACTTGGTGAGCTCAGCGTAGACAGATCAGGTGAATGTGCTGCTGTGTCACTGGCAAGAATCTCTGTGGATGTGGGACTGTTGGGTTTACTGTGATTAGACAAAAGTTCAGGGCTCCAGGGGTGCGATGCCCTAGATGAGGTAGGTATGGAGGGGGACGAAGGCTTGGGATGAACCTGAGTATGTAGGTCCTCATTTTTGCTGATATTCATTGTTTCACCATCCTCTTTTAATGAAAGTGCATTGGATACTGATGCAGTATGAGTAGCAGAGGGTAGCTCAGAAGTTTGAAATGACTGTTGACTGTTGTATGTAAACAGATGATTATTATCTTCAGACTTATTGGATGAATCAGAGAATATAAAAGCATCTACCTCACTGGGACAGTAATATGGACTGTCAGGATAAGGAGAGAGAACAGTGTCTTCCCATTTCTGTAATGAGTCAAGATTGTCTTCTTGGTCTGCTTCTGTGCTGCAGACAGCTGGTGTACTAAGCTGCGTGTTTTTAGTGTTCTGTGATACATCTGCAATAAAGTCTTTCAATACTTGAGATTCATATTTGAACAGATTTTTACTTTTATCATTGGACCTGCAATGCTCCAAAGACTTATCCCAGCTCAGCTGCCCAGGCGGCAAACTTGAATTACAATTTGTGCCCTGATGCAAATAATCTTCTGTTCTTTGGAGCATGTCTGTGAGAGTCTTCTCCTGAATGAGTGACCCTGAACTAGCCACATCTTTGCCAACACTGGTTTGAGATTGTGATTCTGGAGCTTTTCCAAAAGATGCCGGTGTTACATGCACTTTCATGTCTCTGCTTTCTACTGATGGCAAAGTCGGCGATGGTTTCTGTACATCAATATCATCAGAAGGATCATCTTCACTCAGATCTATAACGTCTACGGAGGAGCATGTATCTTTTCTGGAGCACCTTTGCCATGGAGAGATGAAGTTGTGGCCTGTGATATCAATGAGGACCTGGGACCAACAAATAATGAATAAAGTAGGTCAAACCAAAAGAAATAGTGATGGATGAATATGGACATTTCTATGGCTTATGCCAGTACTGATAACTATGGAGCAGGTGACTGATGGCCAATATGTAATGGATACCAAATAGACAATATCAAGGTTAAATATAATAACAACGGTTACCAATACTCCTTGAAGGAGTTCCTATTTTTCAACAATGGCTGACTGCTTTACATTATCGTAGGTATTACACCGCTTTGTATGCAAATAAATACATACATAGATATTAAACTTTGATGGAAGTTTAAATAATTCTATTAGCTTACTTATTATAGCTAATTCTATTAGCTTAGAGAACAAACACTAGGCGAGCTCAGCTGAAAAACACAGTTTCCAGTGTTGCTAATTACTACTAGCCTACCTTTTCAGTTATTCCAAAAAAAAATTCTTACAGTGTATCTAACTGAACAACAATTATATATACAAGATAAGATCATGCTGTATCATAAATGTGCATTTATTATTGACCAATTGGAACTAGAAACTTAAATGCACATTTGATGTTTGTACTGTTAGGCATCTTTCTCCAGCTTCAGGATAATGTGCTGCTTGGCTGGCTAGCTGTGGCTTGGCTGGCTAGCATCTCAATGGTTTTTGTATAATTTAGATGAAAATATGTGCATTTTTATCATCTGAGTCACTATACAAAAGTTGTTAAAATCTAAATCTAGGATGGTTGAGGATTGGCCAATCAGAATCACTTATTCCTGGGAGCCGTGTCATAAAATGTACATAGCCTCGTGCCTGTGTAACTGGCTAATAGTAAAAGAAACTCAAAATATTCCACTAAACTATTCACCAATACGTGCTTGGTATTTATTTCTAACACAATGGAAAGCATATAAGCTTTATGGTTATATGTAACAATGTAATCTTTTAAATGGACATTAGTCGATTTATCGATAAACATAGTTTTAATATCAAAATTGGTGAATGAACAGCGCTATCTTCCAACCTCAATCCCATGGCTGAAGTGCCCTTGAGCAAGGCACAGAACCCCCAGTTGGTCCCTGGGTGCTGGATATATAGCTGCCCACTGCTCTGGGTGTGTGTTCACGGTGTGTTCACTTCTCACTGCTGTGTGTGTGCACTTGGATGGGTTAAATGCAGAGCACCAATTCTGAATATGGGTTACATGCCCATAGCCGCTATAGCGCCGGGGGATGTGTGAAATCCTACCGCGCTACTGAAACCCCGCGCAATTCTGCCTCGCGCACCGCGGACGGATGATGCTTGAATCTGGGGTTACCAATATAATCCGCGAATGTAGATGCATTCATATACTATAAACTACCAAACAGGAAATATAAAAAACTGAAGTCACTTACCACAGTTGTAAATTACTCCTCTTGCCTTTAACGTTAATCTCCTCGACCGTTGAAGACCTAACGATGCGGCTCTGAAGATTTGAAATTTACAGCAAAATTCTGTAAATTTGAGTCAGACCTACACGTGACCCCAGAATGCATTGCAGTTTACAGCAATATGCTGTATTATTAAAAAACAGTCCGGGGCTGTAAAATAATGCTGTAATTTTTACAGCAATTTATTACAGTGTACTTGGCAAATGTCATGACTTTCTTTTTCTTTTTAAACTCTGTAAAATGTTAAATTTGTCAAAGAGCCATGCACTTAATGCCTCATCTGTGGTCATTCTTCAATATGGTTCATTAGTTAATATATATAAATAACACAATTAACAATTTCCACAGCATTTCTTAATCTTAGTTCATGTTAATTTCAGCATTTACTTAGGCATTATTAAAATGACATGTTTCTAAACATGAATGCACTGTGAACTAACATGAACAATGAATGACTATTTATATTAACATTAACAAAGATTAATAAATTGTGTAATAAATGTATTGTTAATTCATGTTAGTTGTACTACGGGGTCGTCGAATGCTTGGATCTGATTGGCTGACGAACGTTCTGAGGCGTGCAATTATTTTCTTTGAAACGCACGGCGAACTTAGTTCCAGGCAGCTCTCCTGACCGCATTGCAGTTCTATATTACTTTGCATAGTTAACAATAACTATGTTAACTATGCTAATATATCTAATATCGTGACACCCTAAGCCTAATATGCAATCATATTATTTACTTGTATCTAAGTATAAATTATATTTATTACATTTTTATTTTTGAAGGTTGTTGTGCTCTGTAAAGTGATATATATCTAGGAATATATTTTATCTATTTGAAATATCTCGAGGTTACGTCACCTGTGCGCGCGCCTACGTCTCCTGCAGGCTGCGGCCACGGGTTCGCGCGCCATGTATAAAAAGCAAAAACCACGTGCCGTTGGAAACAAGAGGAAGTTTATGTACACTTTAAACAAATATTATTTTTACATATGAATGTACTCATGTTCTGCATAGGAAATAATAAAAGTGCAACCGGGTAAAAAAAAAAAGCAAAAAAATGTGAGCCTGATACAGAAAAAAACTTCTTGAAATAATATTATAAACTTACAGGTGTGACTGGCAGCCATTGTGCTCGAATGAACGGAACTGCATCTTCTTTCTCTTCATTATAACTGCTTACGACCTCTAAATCAGAGTCGTCGTCACTGCCCGAGCTGACACAAATAATATCCTCCATAATCCTGCCTCACCCTGTCCCATTAGTCATTGTCTGTGCTGACAGAGCACAGTCTTGAACACCAAAAATAGTTCGTCCAGGAGAGAACATGAATCGGGAAGTTATTGGTGTTTGCTATTGCTTTCAAACAAGCCTCTACGAAAACAAATAAACACGTAGGTAAATGTCAATATCAGTGTCACAGAGGTGGACATGTTTTGGTTTATGGAGGAGGAACTTCCGCAAGTGAAATATTTGTCGGTTAATGCGGAAGTGTGTTGGTTTAGTGGATTTACGGTCCACAGCGATTAGTTTATAGCTCAAAATGCTTTTGGTGCAGTACGCAGCCATAGATAGACGTCAGGCAACGATACATCTGTTTATAAGCTACTCTATTATGGAGTAAGCTACCTGATAATCATATTGGTTTTGTCTCAGTATCTTTGTACATGGGGATGTAGCTCAGTGGTAGAGCGCATGCTTTGCATGTATGAGGCCCCGGGTTCAATCCCCGGCATCTCCACTTTTTTTGCTTAATCAATTGTTTACAATATAAACATAACTGTTATCGAAAGTCACATAGATTTTTATATTACTCTGTCAAATTGATTGACATATTTATCCATTTGTGAAAAGATTTTTCCAGACAACACAAGCAATTTATTTTAAGAGACAATATTTAAAGCATACAGTATAGGCTACTTATGGTATTAGTTAGATTGCTTAATTATGTAAAATAAATTATTTGAAATGAATAAATGACTAGTTTCGTTTTGAATCTTTTGAATTGATGATTCAGACATCGAATACTGTATTTATCAGTCACTTCGTCACCTACTGGTATAGTGCAACACATACAATCATCATTTGCAGCGTATCATTACTTTCAAAGACCCAACATCAGAGTATATATCCAGACTATACATTTTATCCCAATACTTTCGTTATTATTTAATGTTTGTAACGCAGAGATGTAGCCTGAGCCTGCTGTGTTCCTGTTTGTGAAGTTGTTTCCAACATAAAACTTTACATGATAAGCGCTGCTCTCTCTTGATCAGCGGCTGCACAAAAACAGGTTTAAATATAATGATGTGATTGTGATTTCAAAGGTTTAATAGACATAACAGAATCACCGTCATTTAGGAATAAGATTGCGTAAGTTTAAATCGTGATCTTTTCATTGATTAAACGTGTAGTTATACAATAGGCTACACATGAGCCTTATAGGCCTATGTATTTTTCTAGGCCATGTCTTATATGTGTACAGGACCCCTAAAGTAACCCAGACCCCGGTCCGGGCGCAACCTTTCTCTAAACAGAAGGATGAGTGACTCACGGGGAGTCTGTATTTTGTGGTATTAGTCAGAGGTGACCATTGTAATTCCAGTATCATTCTTTTTGAGAGTGAAGCTTAGACCACTGTCATGGGCACACAATGAATATCTGTATTGCAGAGTTCCTCTAAAGGCATCTCAGTTGTCTTGGAGACCAAGAAGTTCATTAGGTATTCTGTGGCTCTTGATGACTCTCTTGTTGAACACATACATCCATTCACAGATAAACTTCCTGCCTTGAGCATCTTTCTTAAAATACAGTGAACACATCTGCCCTGGGCCACACGCTTTGACCGGTGGGTCAAAATCATCAACCAGACAAGACGGCAATAATGCATCCTTTACTCATGCTGAACACTCTCTCTGGAAAGTTTTTGTCAAATAAGTAAAATGCCCAGTATAAGTAATTTTAAAGCTATTAATAGCGGTTATATCTCAATAAGAGGGAGCACTGAGGTGATACAGTTTTTGCAGTTGACAAGTTATACTCTGAGAAGTTTACCAGATCAGGAGGTCAAGTTACACTATAAACATTCAGCACACGCCTCAGTTGCCCTTGTAAGTATGCTTTTCCAATCCGGCTATTCCCTTGGGACTCCCCACAGTATTATCCAGCGAAAAAGTCAGATAGGCCATCTGGAAATGTGCTTTCCCTCTTGCTTTCTGCCATGATGAACAAGTTATCCCCTGCACAAAAATCCCAGGATTTCATAAATTTTTATATGTGCCAACAAACATTTACATTTAAATACAGAAATTGTCACAAAGAAGTTGTGTAGGCCTATTTCAATCCGATATGACATATAGAGGACCAGACAGCACAATGCATTTAGCTAGATCTGTTCAAATCTTCGTTTTAATTTTTTTTTAATCCTTCCGTTAAGAGGATTTAATCCCAACATATCCACAACTACACACAAGGCCAAAGATAAAGTGAAACCCTAATCCGGTAGTTGACTTAGATCTCACATTTAAGGATCCATATATAAATATGTAAGTGTTCATACTGTATTCAGAATCACATTAGTGTTTCCTCCATTAGCAGGTGATGAAATCTATAAGACATTTGAGTGGTTTGAGCATGAAGTATAGGAAATTTGACAGAGCGTGAATGGACATGTGCAACTAAGTATGTCTCTAAATCTCCTCGCTGGATATAAAGAGGATTTTTCACACTGGTATCTTCCAAGCACAGAGAAAGAGTGAGCAAATGCCCGATGCACTTAGCAGAGGAGGGTGGGTACGTTATTGAGGGGGTATTAGAAGTCTATTGTGTGAGTGCAGAGGCAGAAGGGGTGGGGGGGGATTTGAGGAGATGAGAGGAACACATCTGTTCAGGAACAGAGAAGGAAGGCAGCGGGACAGAGCAGGCGAGTGCAAAGCAGGAACGAAGTTGTGAAGCAAGGTAAGCACGTCCCATTACGAATAGCAACATTCATTACATAAACTGTAACTTTTTGTAAGTTTTTCTTATTGTTGTAGAACACTGAAAACTGAATTAAAATTATACTGTTGAATGAATGCAGGCATGTAATGCTTTTTCGTGTTTGCTCATGTTTTTGGAAAATGTTTAGCTTGAAGCTTTTGAAATCTTTTACCTGCATCAAATAAAACATAAATCCATTTACAGTTAAGCCAGAAGTACAAAGACTGATGTTTTTTCTTTCTTGTTATTTCTTGTTCGTTCTTGTTTCTGTATTATAGTCATATCATGTAATAATTGTAAATGATAACAGTATAACTTCATGTAGCCTACATAATGCAGATTAGTAATTGATGTCTATACGGAGTTTAAAACATTCTAAAATTCTAGACATATCATCATATTATAGAGTACAGAGTATTGAGTACATGTCTTCAGATCACATGTAAACAGAGCAAGACAAACAAGCTGATATTGAATATGAAACAAAATCACATGTAAACAGAGCAAAACAAAGTTGTTATTGAAAATAAATATGAAACAAATGAAATTATAATGCTGAAACAGTTACAGTACTTTTCGCCCCAAAACAGTTAATAATTTAATATATTGTTGTTATTAATACTACTACTAATAATAATAAAAAAAATAATTTTGAAAAGTTAAGATTGAGAGATTGAATTGCATATCATAAATGACATGCCGATGTCAATACAAGAGATTCACAATTTGAGTTGAATTACTGAAATGAACTTTTCCGCGACATTCTAATTTATTGAGATCTCTTCCCCTTTTTCCCGTCAGTCTCCCTCCCCTTCGTACACTGTCCTCTGTATTTGTCCTCTGGCAGTTTTCCTTTAATTCCATTATTCCATTATTCCATAACTCTTCTTTTCCATGCCCCATTCCCCTTTCCCTCCTACTCTTTTAACCCGCCGTCTCCCATGTTGTCTCATTCCTTTAATGAAATTGCACCTGCCAATTTAATTAAAGCTTCACATCCTAGTCACATCCGTTGTGCTTGTCAGCTTTTCCTTTAAAATGAAACACATAAAACCTCTGTAACCTCTTCATTTGTTTCTCTTTGATACTAGCCATCTGCAATTCAATCATGCAGCTTTACAACCAAAGCAGTCGGCAGTGTAGCAAAGTAAATTAGTCTCACATTTATGAGATTGTGCTAGTGATTTAATTTATCTTCTTATATAAAGTTGTTGTTGTTGGTTAGAATACTCTAGAAAACAGTCTTGTATAATCACCACTGCAAACTGCATTTACAGTGCTGGAATCAATCCCACAATTCCTCAACACAAGAGAGGCCACCATCTCTGATTCGGCAAAGATGACGTCATTGAAATCACTTGACTAAGGAGGACCGGGATTTGCATATCTCTATCAGCTGTATTTTTACATAGTTCTATTCTTCCAAGCATATGATATTATATACACTCTCAGTATGATGGAGATGTTTTGGACAGCGGTTGTCTTCTGCATGTGTGGACGTACAGTGGAAGTTTATGGAACAGGTGATAAAGATGCATTGCCAACCACTTTGGAGAGCACGGTTACGTCTACTGTTTTACCCACTGTCTTACCCACAGAAGATGAGAGCATCAAACTTGTGGTGAGAATGTGTTTGGAGGTTTTACATGACGTTTACATGCAGTTGGAAAAGATTTTTCAGTGTTGTAGTGTTCCATTAAAGGTCAATATGAAATTGCTTATATGATACCCTATATGCTTCTTAATGTGCATGATTCATTTGTGCACATTTCCTCAAGTTTATTTACATAATTTTTAAGAAAAACATAATAATCTGTTCTGCCCATGAAATGAGTTTGCATTTTTGGGGACATCACACTCCCTATCACTAATTTGTTTTAATTGTCATGTTATAGAACTTAACGTGGTTGCAAATGGCATTTTTATATTGCTTTCATGGTTAATTTGAACACTTTTCAATGCAATTAAAAAAAAAAAAAAAAATAATAATAATAATATATAATAATATATATATATATATATATATATATATATATATATATATATATATATATATATATATATATATATATATATATATATATATTGTAATCTAAATTAATTTATTTTTAATAATTAAAAATGCAGAATGTGCAACTACTGTTCAAAAGACTGGGGTCAGTTCTTTTTAAATTGTTTTTGAAAGGAGCATGCTTACCAAGGCTGCATTTTTTAAAATCAGAAATATCCCATTAATATTGTGAAATATTATAACAATTTAAAATCAAATTAAAATTTTCTAATAGAGCATATTTTAAAATGTAATTTATTACTCTGATGGAAAAGCTGAATATGCTGCGTAGGTGCTCAAGCAACCTTATTATCAGTGTTGAAAAGATAAAAAGTTGCGCCATGGTCAAATAGATTTTTCCCAGAGTTAAAGTAGTTGAATTTGTCAACATTTATTTGGAACAGAATTATTTTTTTAACAGTGTAGAAATATTTATTGTCACTTATGATCAATCGATTGCATCCTTGCTGAATAAAGCATACATTTCTTTCAAAACGTTCAATGGTAGTGTATTTGAATATATCTTTTATGGATTCATGTTGTTCTGTTTGGCAGGATTGGCTCACAAAGTATGGATACCTCCCACCCCCTGATCCCTCTACAGGCCAGTTACAGGCCTGGACTGCGGTCACTCAAGCAGTGAAGAAAATGCAGAGGTTTGCTGGTTTGGATGACACAGGAGTGTTAGGTATGAAAACAATAATGTCACCCACTCTTTTAAATCTAAATCTTATTTCTCTTCTGTTGTGCCTTTGTCTTTACCCTCACCTTCCTGTCACAGATGAAGAGACTGTTCAACTGATGCAGACACCCCGCTGCTCACTTCCAGATGATGATGACCAAACCATTCAGACATCGACACTACACAGTGATATGCAAAATCAAAGAATGAAAAGAGCAGCTTCTACCTGGACAAGAAGAAATATCAACTGGAGGTTAGCCTGATTATTTTACCAGTTGTGTTTTTCTTCCTGCTTTTCCATCCTGCTTTCACATAGTTGATGGTTAGTACACAGTATCACAGCAAAGAAAAGTATTAAAAACACCTTTATTCTTTGTTTTTTCTCAGGCTGCGTTCTTACCCGGCATCCTCTAAACTGTCCCGTGAAATGATTCGCTCCCTTGTGTACTATGCACTCAGAGTGTGGGCCGATCCAACATTACTTGAGTTCCATGAGGTTCTGCTTACTTAGTAAAAGCTGGTGCTTTTGAATACTTTTGTGTTCATGTAAATTCACAGACTATGTTTTGAACTATTTCAAATAGGTGCGAGGACCAGAGGGGGCGGATCTCCAGATAGATTTCTTGCGCGGTCCCCATGGAGACGGATATCCCTTTGATGGAGCAGGTGGATCTGTTGGCCATGCCTTCTTTCCATCCGATCCAGACAGGGCTGGTGGAGTTCACTTGGATGCAGAGGAGGAATGGGCCTTCAGACAACCAGGTAATTCTGCAAAACAATCAGCTAAAGTAAAACCCATCAGGACAGTACAGGCCAATAGTTTTCATGCAATGTCCAAAAATAAAAACTTTTTTTTTTTTTTGCTACAAGTGAATTTAAGTATTACGAATTTATATTAAAGACAAATGTTCATACTTATTAAGTCTTTTTTTTTTTTTATCTAAAGATTAGCTTACTTCTCTTGTTGTAAAATATGGGAAGATAAGCAAAATTAACCTAGTAGCCTGACATTTGATGTAAAAAATAAAAAACAAAAATAATGGTATATTAAAGGTTCTTAAAGCGTTAGACAAAATATATATTTAAGAAATGGAAAAAACTAGAATACTTTTTGTCGAGTATCATATTCTATACGTAAGGAAAATATGGAGCTTGTATTAATTAAGAGGCCAAAACTGAACAAAAAATATGCTAATTGGAGCAGTTCATTATATATCTATGGAAAAAAAGGAAGATGACATTCTGATAGCTTGTCATGTAATCAGTGAGATCTTTATAGCTAACTACTTATGTAAAATGCATATCAGTTCTCACTCTGTATCTCCAAATACAGTATTGACAATAGCCTAATTCAATGTGTGCATGTGTGCACAGCAACAGAGGGCACAGATCTGTTCACAGTGCTGGTGCACGAGCTTGGTCATGCCCTCGGACTGACCCATTCATCCGCACGCCAATCTGTAATGCGTCCATACTACCAGGGGCCCCTGGGAGACCCGCTACACTTCAGCCTGGGACACCATGACCTTCAACACATCACAGCCCTTTATGGTAACTGTCATTAAATGTCTTGTTGGAATCTCTGTTTGGCAGTTACTCAAAGTATCTCTTCTGTGTGTGTGTCTGTTTGTGAATTCAGGTAAGAGGGGAAACCATGATCCAACTGAGAAACCTCTTCTTGTGACGGAGGCTCAACTGCGTCACCGACACGGAGGTGTACACAGACTCACACATATGTACAGACACGCTCAAAGCCATTTGGACAGGTAAGAAAGGATCACTTAAACCTTTTGAATTGAACATCAATTCAAAATCAAGCTTATATACTAATGCATGTTCTTTATTGTGACAAGTGCGGGAATACACATACAAATCTGGACAGATTTTATAGGAATAACTGGAGAAACTAATTTTAAACTAAATGACCGAGGATTAGACTTTCACGTAGCGTGAAAACTAACAACCCCAAAATAAAACATTTCTGTCATAATATGGAAGGATGATGGAAAAACAGTTGCCTATAGCCATAGACTTCCAAGTTTGTTTCTTTATTGGGTAAATTATACCTTTAAATATTCAAAGTCATGTTTCTTTGTTGTTTTATTTTTTATTAATCAAAACAAGTTTGTTAAGATGTTCGATGCATGCAACTGAAGAGAAAATCATTTATTTGATGAAATGTCTCTCTTTGTTTTAAGTTCTGTGGATCGCTGTAACACCAGTTTTGATGCAGTTACTAAGATTCGTGGAGAGATCTTCTTCTTTAAAGGTAGATACTTTTAACTAAATTACAGAGTTATTTAATATATTAACACTTCTTCCACTTTTAGTGTTTCCATCTTCTAAGTACTCTTGTTATTGTAACTATCTTTATCCATCCAGCCAGTGTCACCATATATGCAAATGATATATATATATATATATATATATATATATATATATATATATATATATATATTTCTCTAAATTCTTATGTCTATCTTACCTTTCCTTAATGATTTTGTAGGACAGCACATGTGGAGGGTGAGCAGAGGTGGTCTGGTGTCGTTCAGGGCTGTTCCTGTACAGAGACTTTGGTCAGCTCTTCCTTCTTCACTTCCTCCACTGCGTGCGGTTCTGGAAAGACACACGGATCATGCCATCCTCTTTATCAGTGGTCAGTTTCCCAGCACAATCACATCACAAACAACTGAGCACCACACTTTTGAAAGTTATGTAATTTGAAGAGATTTATTTTACTTGGCCCCAGTGCAGAAAATAAAAATATGACCAGTCTAAATGTAAACTGGGTAAATAGTAGTAAATTACAACATGTAAATAGTAGTAGGATCCTTTTTTCACTTGGTGTAAATGGTATTGGATGTTACTAAGAAGCGGATACTATTTGCACCATAATGTATTATAGTACAGTTATAAAACAGCACATGTACAACACGGAAACACAACATCCAACTTTGGATCTGTGTTATGCAAAGAACTGGATCAATAAAAGTGGATTCAAACTCGAGTAAATCCACTATCCTTACTTTCCACACAACTATTCCTGTTGCCAGATGGGTTTTTTTGTTATATTGTCTGGTAGGCAGAGCTAGACTAAATAGCCTTTGCAACCAAAGATGGGCTATTTGCACTTAACTGTAAAAAAAAAAAACTTATAATTTCACTTACATCCTTGCTATTTTATTTGCAAGTTTTCATCAGTTACACCAAAGACTTGACACCACTCTACTCAACATACATGTGCAGGTTCCCAGGTTTGGCTGTTTAAGGATCTGTCACTCCAAGAGGGTTTCCCTCAGCCTCTGTCTACTCTGGCTTCTGAGGACACAGAAGGAATGGGGCAAGGATTGCACTGGGACCCAAAGCAGGGTGTGGTGTGGGGGTCTGTGAGAGAAGATGAAAAGAAAGGAGAGGAAAGCAAAGTCTGGAGAGAGCTCATTGAAGAAGGAGTGAATGGGATTATCATGGAGAATGAGAACGATAGAGAAAGGACCGCAGACTTTAAGGGTGTGTTGCATCAAGACCTTTAGTTAAAAAATATATATATATATGATGCTGTATTGTGAATATGTGTATGTGGCAGGTTTTTAAAGCACTACTGATTTTTTAATTCTTTATATCAATCAGGTTCAACCTACGTTTTCAAAGGCAATTCCTACTGGAAATTTACTCACCCAGGCTCCGCCCCTGAAGAGGGATACCCTCGGCTTCTGGCCACTGATTGGTTGGACTGCCCTCAGCCGTCCTCTTACAGCCCCGGTGACATCTCTCTGATCTCTCACTACGGTCAACAGGAGCTTCGTGAGCAGAAAGGGCAAAGAACAATCGACCAGATCATTCACAAAGAAAAAAACGAAAGAGATAAACCTCTTCGCTTGGACTGTCCATGTCTAAACAGTGCAGTGACTCAAAGCGGACCTATTTTACTACTGCCCATTTTATTTCTGATTACTGGAACTTATCCATCACTTTAATATTTTCCACATCCAAATTTACACACTCATACCCCAAAATTACTTTTTCCTTGACTTTCATATCTCTGACCAAAGGAAGTGACTAAATAGTTGGTAAAAAGATTTATAACAACTATTGTACTGAGATTCAATTCCGAGATGAAAAAACTTTATAGGGTTGTTACATACGGTTTTACCAAACAACTTATTTTCCATCTCTGCTCATTCCTGTTTTAGTTGCTAAAACTCCTTTTATTGCTATCTTCAAAACCCCATGTAGTATAAAACAAACAACAACAACTGAACTGATGTTAATGATTTACAGTTCAGAGTCTGTCAGCTATAATTTTATAATATTGTGCTAGAATTTAGAAGTGTTGATACATTAATATGGTATTTTCATTGTGAAGATGCAGAGAGCAAATCTCATAAAATGATCCACTGGGTTCCAAAATATGATTTATTTGTAGTTTTATTTGCTTTAAAAAAAATGGACGGATGGATGGAAGGATCTGTGAAGATCAGTAAAGTGTCATTTACAGAACAAACTGTATTGTAATTAAATAAAAATGAAAATGCAATGTAAATTTGATTTAATATATTTTATGGATACTATTATTATTAATAATATATTTTAAAAACGCAATTTTTGTTTATCAATTTCCTCAATTTTCTTTCTTTTTTTTTTTTACATGTACCTAAATATTATACCAATAAAAAGAAAAATAAGAACATTACTTTATTTTCACAATTATTTGCATATTGTGTAACCTCAGGAATTACCTGTTCCATAAAGTCCACAATTTTACCCATTTTACTCATTTCGATTTACTGGCAGTGGCTTCACAAAAAAGCAAACTGTTGCATCACTTCAGGACATCCAGATGATGATATGTGATAAGCTGTTCTATATAAAGTACTTGTTCTCCAGGTGATGCAGCAGTATAATCTGAAATCCTCTTCTGGAGTGCTACAATGTCGTCTTCGGTGGTCTTGATTGCTCTTTTGGGCCTGTTTTGTTTGAGTCAGGCATCTCTGCCAGACTGTAAGGATCTTATAACACCACTAACCCTGGAGGATGACTATAAAAGTGTAAGTGCATTATATTAATATTTTATTTAGTGCATGTATTCTTTTACAGCAAATTAACACTACTAGAAATGATATAAAGGGCTTATATTTCACAATTTCTTTTGTCTTCTAAATAGATCATGGGTAAATGGATCTTCCTTGAAGGCATAGCTGATCACCAGTTATTTACAGATATCTTGAAAACGGTGAACAGCTCATGGGTAGAGTTTGGCCCCAGCACTCTTGCAAATACTTTAACCCTCAGTCAAGGAAACATGCTGTAAGACTTTCCTGTTTATTCCATGTTTTGCTAATCTGAATGAATTTCCTCATTATGATGGCCAGCATTCTGAATCTGGTATCTCTCTCCCTCTCAGAAAAGGAAAGTGTGAATTTAGCAACTTCAACGGAACTGTTAAAGATAATACTTTTCATGTTAATGGTAAGTTAACAAAAGCTTATTTCAGCTAAAACTCACAGGTTCTGAGCACTAATGAATGTTATGCTGGTATTTAATCCACAGAGAATGGCACAATAACAGATGGCAAGTTCTTGCCATCCTGTCCTGACTGTACCACCATGAGCTTCATCAGCCAATTAAAAAATGAGACCATAAAGTCTCTGTACTTTTTCAGTAAGTCACAAAATCAATAGATTACATCCTCTTAAAATTATGTATACCATGACATTCTATTTACTTATTCTACTTCTTTGCTCCGCAGAGAGAGAGAGCAACCCAACAGAGTCTGACATGGACACCTACTGGAAGCAAGCTGAGTGTCTTGGATTCAAAAGAGAAACCCAGTACTCCTATGATGGAGTGACAGGTCAGTTTGGGTTTCAAGTATGTTTTCATTTGAAAAGCAACATAAATTAGTAATGATTGCGAGAAAACAGCTCCTAGTCATGTGAGATTCAGTATCACATATGTATAAAACATGATTTTACAGGCAAATCTGTAAGAAAACAAGTCCATGTCATAATTAACCACCAAATCAAAAAAGAAATCAGAATGAATTCACACTGAATTAATTGCAAAAACATTGCACATTAAGAAAAAGTTGTTGTTTTTTCTTCTTCTGTTATTGCAGAACATTGTGACCGTTCATCTCACCAGAAGCCAAGTTTGGACAAATCAGATCATTAATGCATGCATACATTAAACATTTTTATGCAAACTAAATTCGTAAGGACCACCGTGACAAGAAAAACAACATGTGAAAGTGAAATTGAATAAAGAATATTTGTTATTCATTATTGTATGTGTGTGTGTGTTCAATAATAACCAAAAAAATATATATATATATCACATCCACACCTGTTACATGCTTTAAATCAGAAAACTAATTATTGTAAATATGACTGTGTGGTTATGTTCAGTATCTTTGGGATTGTCCTCATTTCTAAAAGCTCCTGGTCATTCTGACAAGGGCGTTTCCTAGTTGCCCAAAGTTTTGCCCTATTACACAGAATTCAAAGAACCTGTTGCATCACTTCAGGGGAAAAACAGTAGGGGAGAGCAGGGGCGAAAGTACCATTTTTCTGAAAAACTTCATTTTAACCTCTCCTTGAACTGTCACCTTATCGTGGTGGAGAGGTTTGAGTACCCGAATGATCCTGGGAGCTATGTTGTCTGGGGCTATATGCTCCTGGTAGGGTCTCCCAAGGCAAACAGGTCCTTGGTGACGGGCCAGACTAAGAACAGTTCACAAAACCCCTTATGCCGAAACTTAAATCAAGGACCGTGACGTCGCCCGGCATGGCGCAGCCGGGGCCCCACCCTGGAGCCAGGCCCGGGGTTGGGGCTCGTATGCGAGCGCCTGGTGGCCGGGCCTTCCCCCATGGGGTCCGGCCGGGCTCAGCCCGAAGGAGTGACGTGGGGCCGTCGGGTGAAGAGAGGGGCGGAGCTGTCAACTGATCACCACCTGGTGGTGAGTTGGATCCGATGGCGGGGGAGGAAGCTGGACAGACTCGGCAGACCCAAACGTACTGTGAGGGTCTGTTGGGAACGTTTGGCCGAGCCCCCTGTCAGAGAGATCTTCAACTCCCACCTCCGGCAGAGCTTCGACCAGATCCCGAGGGAGTTTGGAGATATTGAGTCCGAGTGGACCATGTTCTCCACCTCCATTGTTGCTGCGCCTGCTCGGAGCTGTGGCCGTAAGGTCTCCGGTGCCTGTCGAGGCGGCAATCCCCGAACCCGGTGGTGGACACCGGAAGTAAGGGATGCTGTCAAGCTGAAGAAGGAGTCCTATCGGGCCTGGATGGCTTGTGGTACTCCTGAGACAGCCGACAGGTACTGGCAGGCCAAGCGGACTGCAGCACGGGTAGTCGTGGAGGCAAAAACTCGGGCCTGGGAGGAGTTCGGTGAGGCCATGGAGAAAGACTATCGGTTGGCCTCGAAGAGATTCTGGCAAACTGTTCGACGCCTCAGGAGGGGGAAGCAGTGCCCTACCAACACTGTTTACAGTAGAGATGGGCACCTGTTGACCTCAACTGGGGATATCGTCGGGCGGTGGAAGGAATACTTCGAGGATCTCCTCAATCCCACCGACTTGTGTTCCGTTGAGGAAGCAGTGGCTGGAGACTCGGAGGGGCACTCGTCCATCACCCAGGCTGAAGTCATCAAGGTGGTTAAAAAGCTCCTTGGTGGCAAGGCACCGGGGGTGGATGAGATCCGCCCCGAGTACCTCAAGTCGCTGGATGTTGTGGGGCTGTCTTGGCTGACACGTCTCTGCAACATTGCATGGCGGTTGGGGACAGTACATCTGGACTGGCAGACCGGAATTCGGCCGATAGTGGAACCTCGGATTCAGGAAGAACAGTGTGGTTTTCGTCCCGGTCGTGGAACACTGGACCAGCTCTATACCCTTTCCAGGGTGCTTGAGGGTTCATGGGAGTTTGCCCAACCAGTCCACATGTGTTTTGTGGACTTGGAGAAGGCATTCGACCGTGTTCCTCGCGACATCCTGTGGAGGGTGCTCCGGGAGTATGGGGTCGGCGGCTCCCTATTTAGGGCTGTTCGGTCCCTGTACGACCGGAGCAAGAGCTTGGTTCGCATTGCCGGCAGTAAGTCAGACCTGTTCCCGGTGCATGTTGGACTCCGGCAGGGCTGCCCTTTGTCACCGGTTCTGTTCATAATTTTTATGGACAGAATTTCTAGGCGCAGCCAAGGGCCGGAGAGTGTCCGGTTTGGGGACCATACGATTTCGTTGCTGCTTTTTGCGGATGATGTTGTCGTGTTGGCCTCCTCAGACCAGGACCTTCAGCGTGCACTGGGACGGTTTGCAGCCGAGTGTGAATCGGCTGGGATGAGAATCAGCACCTCCAAGTCCGAGGCCATGGTTCTCAGTCGGAAAAGGGTGGATTGCTCACTTCAGGTTGGTGGAGAGTTCCTGCCTCAAGTGGAGGAGTTCAGGTATCTTGGGGTCTTGTTCACGAGTGAGGGACGGATGGAACATGAGATTGACAGACGGATCGGTGCAGCTTCTGCAGTAATGCGGTCGCTGTACCGGTCTGTCGTGGTGAAGAAGGAGCTGAGCTGTAAGGCAAAGCTCTCGATTTACCGGTCAATCTACGTTCCTACTCTCACCTATGGTCATGAGCTGTGGGTCATGACCGAAAGGACAAGATCCCGGATACAGGCGGCCGAAATGAGCTTTCTCCGTCGGGTGGCTGGGCGCTCCCTTAGAGATAGGGTGAGAAGCTCGGTCACTCGGGAGGAGCTCAGAGTAGAGCCGTTGCTCCTCCACATCGAGAGGAGCCAGCTGAGGTGGCTCTGGCATCTATTTCGGATGCCTCCTGGACGCCTTCCCAGGGAGGTGTTCCAGGCACGTCTCACCGGGAGGAGGCCCCGGGGAAGACCTAGGACACGCTGGAGGGACTATGTCTCCCGGCTGGCCTGGGAACGCCTCGGGGTCCTCCCGGAAGAGCTGGAAGAAGTGGCTAGGGAGAGGGAAGTCTGGGTGTCTCTGCTTAGACTGTTGCCCCCGCGACCAGGCCCCGGATAAGCGGAAGATGATGGATGGATGGACTTCATTTTAAAAGATAATGTTGTATACAGAGATATATTTCTGCTGTGGCCAGTAACTCAGAGGTGTGGTCTAACAATACCAGGTGGTATTTTGTAGAAATGTAGAAAGACTTTCACTTTGAACATAAGTTGAATATTGTTACTTTCGACCCCATCGGTTGGGACGAAAGTAACACACAGGTGGGTCAAAAGTAACAACAATATAAGCTAGATTTTTTTCTGTTAGTCTTATTTTTCTTAAGTATACATGATTGTGACCTTGTTGATAAATAACTGCAAACAAATTTTGTCCTTTATCTTTGCAAAAAAATTATTAAATTACATTTTCATATTTTCATTTAAAATTTAAGTTTAAGTTTCATCAAATGTCTTAAAACCTGACTGTATTTTTTTTTGTAAATTTCAATGTATTTTTTATATAATAATAAAAAAATTCTACAGAATACACAATATAAAATTTTTATCACATTAGCATAATAAGGACTAAACATAAAAAGGACTATTTATGTTTCCATCCAGTTTTTTTTATGCATAAATTGAAAATGTGCATTAAAACATCTGGAAACACTGCAAATTCACAGGTGGAGGTGTAAAAGCTAAGATATGGTTAAAACCTAAATATAAATGTGACGTAGCAGCTGCCCAGAGAGAGATGTTCGTCTATGTCCAGAAACACCCCTCAAAAACATCTGGATAAAAGACATATTCTTTAGGTATAATATGACATTAACATTTGTAAGAAATGATGCAAGACACAGAAATTCACAATATAGCTTGCACTGGAACAAAATAAATACTTTTTGTGACTGTCGCGGGACAAAAGTAACAACAAAAGTAATTACTTTCGTCCCGACAGGAACTCCTGACATTTAAACTCGATTTAATTTTATATTTAAAAAAATTTAAAATGCAA
This sequence comes from Carassius gibelio, assembly GCF_023724105.1. NCBI lineage: Eukaryota > Metazoa > Chordata > Actinopteri > Cypriniformes > Cyprinidae > Carassius > Carassius gibelio. The sequence goes on along the minus strand of NC_068409.1, from coordinate 14,924,223 downwards.
ACTTTCGGATGTGTTGAAGCACTAAATAACCTGTAGATTGATCATTACTTTGACACATGAAACAAGAAAAACAACACGACTAATAAAAAAAAAAAAAAATACAGCTTCAACAATTTACTTTTTGTACTCGAAAACAGTTTTACGGACCTAACTTCGGGAAACGATGAGGAAATCACATGATATTTCTCAGCTCCGTCAAGGATTGCATGCTGAATATGCTGTCATAGCTGGGAATGCAAATGCAGAAAGAGGTTTGGAGAAAATCGCTTTGTTACTTTCGTCCCATGTTACTTTCGCCCCGGTTCTCCCCTACTACATATTTATTTGATCCGCTCAGCAAAATTACCTGAAATCCTCTTTTGAAGTTCTGAGGGGTTATATAGCACATATTGATCGAGAAGATGCGCAAATCCACGTTCATTTTCAGCGTTTATTTGCGCATCTTCTCAGTTAACAACGGCTCTGTGTAGTAACAGCTGCTCTATGTGAAATCACGCACCTGATGGAATTTACCGCTGATTAGAGAACCGGCTTTACTGACGAGATGAGCATAACGATCGGCCGATCGTGATCGGAGCAGCCCTAACGAGAGGTTACTGCGGGCAGAACAACGAGGAGAGGTCTTATCCCAAGAGCTGCTTAAAGTGCTTGGTCAACTTCAAAACCGCAGCATTGCTCCATCGAATCTCACAATCAGTAACTCCTCAGGTGAGTCCAAGCACGTTTCTTGCTGTAATATTCGCGTCTGTACAGTTATTCAGTATTTTATCTGCAATTTTAGCTTTATTAGAAGAGAGGGTCCTTCGGCGCTTGTTGCCTTCACAGCCTAATGCCTACATCTACCTGCCTCACCTAAAGGAGCATAAGGACAGTCTGAAACCCATCGTTCATCTGGGACAGCGACGCACTGGAGGTCTGACTCCCATTATCATCTTTTGTGATTGTATCGTTAAAGTGCTTGCAACATTCATGTCATAAGTAATATTGATGTCTTACTGTGTTAAACCCAGAGGTGGATAGAGTACCCCAAAACCTTACTCAAGTAAAATAAAAGTAATTCTAGAAATATTTACTCAAGTAAAAGTAAAAGTACTAGTCTTGAATAGTTACTTGAGTAAGAGTAAAAAAGTATTGGATAAAAAATCTACTCAAGTAGTTAGTTACTAGTTACTTTGGGTCATATATACGGAGCCTATTTTTATTTAGTACTATTTTAATTTATTATAAAATCCTGTCTTTTTACTTAAGTAACAAATATAGGTCTCATGCCATAACATTTTTAATATGACTGACTTTATATTAAATGTGAATTTAACATTGAATGTTAATGTGATATAAATATTGCTACTTATCTTTCATTGTTCAGAAAGAGAGCAAATAACATTTAAATTGTCAGTGAAAATGATCTTTAATAGTCTAGATTTTAATCACTCTCAGAAACTCCCATTAAAATCACTGAAACTGTTAACACTGTGGAATCAATATCTTAATTATAGATTCGTACACACATCTGCACATCGTTGTTTCCGACGAGAGAATTCGCCAGAAAGAGTTATTCAGTCAATGAGCGAGTGAAGGAAGCACCGGCGTTTTAGCGATGACTCATCGGAACACCTCTGATTGGCCATTGCATTCAAAAGCTCAACAGAACTGTGTGTGATTGGTTAATGCGCAGCGCTGTAAAAACGCGTCTGTCTCTGGCTCAGCGCCAGCAAGCGATCACAGATCTGAATTTAGAAGCTGATGATATGACTTGCTGAACATACTCGCATCGGTGTGATTGTATTAAAATTAATAAAATCTTAATCGGCTATTTTTTGTCTTTTGGAAGCTGTATTCAACTTGACTCCCCTCTGTCACACACGTACAACAAACTAATGTCATAGTGGTATCTTGTACAGGTATCGAATGTAGCCCAAGTTATTACCTGTTAAACAGTAGACAGCACACGCGTTCATCTAATAAGGATCTTCATCACAAGCAAATAATAGCCTTTGCAGATTTGCTGTCAATTCAGTGCAGTTCCATAGCCCCGTTTTAAACGCTGCTGATGCTCTTAAACGTTACAACTCTGAGTGAACCGCTTCAGACGCTCAGCGCGTGCGGCAGGGAACTGAACAAATCATTCAAACTGATTCATGAACCAATTCACTCGTTTGCCAATTGGTTTGATCAAGCCTTTGAACAGAATAGACTCAAAAGAATGAATCATTTGCGAATGGGCATCGCTCATTGCCCAGAGAAAAGTACACGGCGGGTTTGGAATAAACTGAAGCATTTATAACATTTATTGCATTAAGATAAAGTAACGAGGGGCGTCGCTCACAGTAACGAAGTAAAAGTACAGATTTTTCCCCAAAAATTTACTCAAGTAAGAGTCTAAAGTACCCATCTTTAAATATACTCTGAAAAGTATTAGTTACCCGAAAAATTACTCAAGTAAATGTAACTCGTTACAACCCACTAAACCTCGTTGTAAAAGTCTATCTTTTGCATAAGAAGCTAAGATCTAAATCTCCGATTCATAAAATGTAACCAAAAGCAAATATATCTCTGCAATATTTACATACTGAAATTTGATTGGCTTTCTTTTCTATACTTCTTTGCATACTCAGTTTTGCTCTTTTCTTTCGTTTGTCTCTTAAATCAGCTATAGCTGCTGCAAATATTGTCCTTACTGGACCATTATTCCCTGGGTGAGTCCCTGGGTGAGTCTTGGAAAAACGAAACCCACCACTTGGGTGCCACATTATTGGAGTAGTCGGCAGGGTCCCACATTGATTTTTGGGCTGAGACGTGAAGTTGGTTGTTTTTCTGTATTATGTGGGGTGAATGTTGTGATATCTTTTCTTCTCCTTTTTTTTTGTTGAAGCAGGGTGGTGGTGTGCATCGGGCATCCGTTTTTTGGTAAGTCTCACTAATTCCTTAAGTATGGATGAAAAATTACGTGAATTGCGAGATCAGGTGTTGCAGTTGCAGGCTGAAAATGAGAAGTTGAGGCAGGATCGGGCCACCGCAGATGCAGCTGCACCCAGACCTGGTCCATCAAATGCGTTTCCAGCATTGCCGATTGACCCTCCGTTTGCAAATTCTGGGGTTCCAGCTGCAGAGAGGTTTGTGTTTATACCACGAGATCGTAGGTGTCCCAAATTTAATGGTAAAACGGGAATGGGTATAAACGAATGGGTTGATGAGCGGAGGCCTGTATGAGGGTTCGTCATATGTCCACTGCCGATCGTGCTTTCTTTTTATTTGATCATTTGGAAGGGGAAGCTCGGGAAGAAATTCGATACCGCCCAGCGATAGAGCGGGAAGACCCGGAGAAAATAATTTTTGCATTGCATGAATTGTACGGTTGCTCCCAGTCCTGTGTCGCTTTGCAAGAAGCATTTTTCTCTAGGAGACAGGATGAGGGAGAAACCCTATTGGAGTTTTCTTTGGCACTCATGTGTCTGCTAGAGAGGGTTAAACAGCAGTCGCTCAATGGACTTCCCAATTCTGACTCTTTATTGCGGGATCAATTCGTTGAACATGTACAGGAGAGCAGCCTCCGTCGAGAATTAAAGCAGCTCGTTCGTCGCCAGCCAAATTCCACCTTACTGGAAGTGGAAAGTGAAGCTATACGATGGGAACAAGAAGGGACCCCAGGGGGTGCTAGAGGTCGTAGCCATTCAGTTCCATCGGTTCAAGGCTTCCAGTATGGGGTGGAGGGAGGTGTACGTACAGGGGTTGGTGGTGTACCTCCATGCTCTGAATTGAGTGAATTGAGAGACATGTTTAGGGCACAGCAGAAGCAGCTCACTCAAAGCGTCACAAGGTTGCAGGGACCTTTATCTCGTGTTCAATCTGCTCGTAGTGGCCCTGTTATATGTAGGCGATGCCATAGACCGGGACACATTGCCAGAGAATGTGTTGGGCACATCTCTGCTGTGTTTAGGGCACAGCGGAAGCAGCTCACTCAAAGCGTCACAAGGTTGCAGGGACCTTTATCTCGTGTTCAATCTGCTCGTAGTGGCCCTGTTATATGTAGGCGGTGCCATAGACCGGGACACATTGCCAGAGAATGTGTTGGGTCGGTGTAGGTCTCATTTTAGAGCTACATTTTAGGCTCAAAGGTAGATTACAGTTCACGATATCTGCCACAATTGGTGTCTTCTTGCCCCCACTTAGATGTACATATAGGTGGTCTAGTTGTGTCTTGTTTAATAGACACTGGGTCAATGGTGTCTACGATTACGGAAACCTGTTTCCGTAGACATTTTGAACCATGGGGGCAAGACCGTTTGCAGTCCTGCCAGTGGTTGCTATTGCGTGCTGCAAATGGCCTTTCTATTCCATATATAGGTTATTTGGAATTGGATGTTGAATTATGTGGGCACGCGGTTTCTAACTGTGGCATTTTGGTGGTTAAGGATCCCCCAGGAGGCATCTGTGTCCAAGCCCCTGGCATATTAGGGATGAATGTCTTGGGGCGATGTTATCAGCAGTTGTTTGGGCAGCACGGTACCGCATTTTTTTTCATTTCCCCTCTGTGGCTGGAGTACCTTTTGTGAGGCAGGCCCTGCAACAGTGCCATCAAGTAAACACTCATCCTTCTGGTTGTTCAGGGAGGGTTAGGGTGCGGGGTCCTGGGATGCAGCGAGTAATAGGTGGTACTAATACGTTAATAGCGGCAACCTTTTCAGAACAATTTGCTGATGGAATAGTACTCCTTGAACCCCCTGAGTCTGGCTTACCGGAACATTTGTTGGTCTCGCCCGCATTGGTTCGCATTGTTAAAGGCACAGTTTATGTACCAATAGTGAATGTGGGTACTTTAAATGTTGTGCTTTTCCCACGCAGGGTTTTGGGCACTTTAAGTAGTGTACATGTGGTTAGCTTACCTGCAGGCGTTACAGAGGTGCGGTCTAACACAATTACTGCAGGTTTGCCAGTTGCTCACCCTGTGGAGCAAGCACAAATAGATGCGGTTGAGTTGGGTTCATTACCTGATGAGGAACAGAGCAAGGTTAGGGTCTTGCTGCAGCAATATCAGTCGATCTTTGCCGTCAATGAAAGTGACTTGGGGTGTACGAATCTCATCTCTCACGACATTCCGTTTGTAGATGATACCCCTGTGAGGCAGCGACACAGACGTATTCCCCCCTCAGAGTATGAAACAGTCCGGGCACACATAAACCAGTTGCTGGAGTCTCCGGTCATTAGGGAGAGTTGCAGCCCATAAGCGTCCCCTATTGTCCTGGTGAAAAAGAAGGATGGTAATCTACGCTTATGCGTTGACTACCGTCAATTGAATGCTAAAACCAGGAGAGATGCTTTTTCCACTGCCCCGCATAGAGGAGTCACTGGATGCACTGTCGGGAGCCCGCTGGTTCTCCACTTTAGATTTGGCCAGTGGTTACAATCAGGTTCCCGTCAGTGAGGGAGACCAGCCAAAGACCGCTTTTTGCACCCCGTTTGGACTCTTTGAGTGGAATCTGATGCCATTCGGGCTCTGCAATGCTCCTTCTACATTCCAGCGACTAATGGAGCGGATCTTTGGAGACCAACAATGTCAATCTCTTCTGTTGTACTTGGACGACATCATAGTATTTTCGTCTTCTATTAGCCATTACCTGGAGCAGTTAGAAGTAGTGTTCAGGTGTTTGGAGAGGGAGAATTTGAAGGTGAAGTTGGAGAAGTGTGCCTTTTTCCAGCCTGAGGTAAAGTATTTGGGCCATGTTATTTCAAGTGAAGGAATCGCGACTGATCCTTGTAAAATTGAGGCGGTGATACAGTGGCCTCGACCCTCTACCATTAAAGAGTTGCGTTCATTTCTTGGCTTCGTCAGCTACTACCCTCTACATCGGCTAGTAGGAGAATTGACTGGAAGCAAGCATAGGCCAGGGCAGTGAGAGGAGGCATTTTCTAGTGCCTGGACCAGAGAGTGTCAAGACCACTTTGAGGTGTTAAAGAGTAGGCTTACCAAGACTCCCGTTTTGGCATACGCTGATTTTGCCAAACCGTTTGTTCTCGAGGTGGATGCGAGCCATGGAGGGCTCGGGGCAGTCTTCTCGCAAGAACAGGATGGTAAGGTGCGACCTGTTGCGTACGCCAGCCGTAGTCTTAGACCTAACAAGCGGAACCTGTCCAATTACAGCTCCATGAAAACTGGAGTTTTTAGCACTCAAGTGGGCTATGACCGAACGCTTTAGAGAATATCTGTTAGGGAATAGGTGTATAGTGTACACTGACAATAATCCCCTCAGCCACTTGGCCACTGCTAAGCTGGGTGCCACGGAACAGCGGTGGGCTGCTCAACTAGCTGCCTTTGACTTCGACCTTAAGTATAGGTCAGGTAAGAGTAATGTAAATGCAGATGCCTTGTCTAGGTTGCATCCTCCAGTGACAGTAGGGGGGTTAGGCTCTGGCACCAAGATACCATCTGTGTTGAGGAGAGCAATGGGGGTGGATCTTATAGCTGCAGCTACCCAGTGTACCATGTCTCTGTTCCCTGGCCATTCGCCTGTGGAGTTGGTGTCCTTACAGGCTGCTGACCCAGTGATTAGCGAAGTCATGAGATTTTGGAAATCCAGGAGATATCCTGGTCCAGAAGAACGACGGAAGCTGTCGAGAACTGGTTTGGTCCTCTTACGGCAGTGGAAGCATTTGGTAGAGCGAGATGGGGTCTTGTATAGAAGGGTGATGCGTCCCGATGGTAAGGAGGAGGCACTGCAGTTGGTTTTGCCAACCACTTTAAAGAAAGATGTTCTGACTCAACTCCATCAAAACCATGGCCATCAAGGTGTGGAACGCACCCTTGAACTTGTCCGGCAACGATGTTATTGGCCTGGTGAAGCAGCTGAGGTGGCAAATTGGTGCCAAATCAGTTTCAACTGGGAGATTGTGTTTGTGGGGTTGTATGGAATAAGTGAATTGTGTGAATGAATACATAAACTGATGTAAGTTGTGTGAGTGCGTTCGTTTATTGTTGGAAGTGTGTGTGAGAAATAAGTATGAATGGTTGTGAGTTTGTGTGATCCTATGGAGTGTGTGTGTGTGTGTGTGTGTGTGTAATGTTTATGGGTAGGTGATTGAATTGGTGGTTTTGTTTATTTGTATCTCTTTGATTAACTTTGTATTTTTTGTGTGTATTGAATTGATATTGGACTCTTTCCTTTTTTTATTGACTTTATTTGTGACAATTTGATGTTAATTTGTATAATTTTTGTTGGATTGGCTAGGAAGGAGTGCTGACCACTCTAGGTCCAAGTTAATGGGTACCCTTGTTCACTGAGTGATTTAATTCTTCTTTTCCGTCACCTGAATGCACGTGTGCTTGTGGTGCAGTGAGTACATCAGTGTACGTTTGAAGTGTGTAGTGAAGTGGAGTTGGGTAGGTTTGTTATTTCTCCTCGCCATCTAACAAGTAACTTTTTTTTTTCTGGATTGTATAATTTATTTTATTTTCTTTTACTTTATTTTTGATTTGAGCCATATTAACCCCTTGTGTATTGACGTGTGTGGAGTTTTAGCTAGCTATAATAAAGTGTTATTTTTTTTTATATTCACGTCTCTGCTCTATCTTTGTGGGAACGAACCTGCGTCCTTACTGGACCATTATTCCCTGGGTGAAATTCCCAGGGTGACGTAGTCGGTGTTGTAATTGAGTCTAGAACAACGAAACCCACCACTTGGGTGCCACACATGCACCTGCTGAGTGTCATGAAAGCAGCAAAGCATCCCAGCTGAAGAATGTTATTTGAAAGCCTAATTAACCTGTAAAAACCCCTTCTCTGAAACAATAACACTACTATTTTTCTAGCAAATCTAACATGATATATGTTGTATTATGATGTTTTATTTAATGACTGAACATACGCTATCATAATGTTTGATTTACTTTGTCAGTTTGATAGCTTCTAATAATTGTACATATTTTACACACAACCACAGTAATGCGGTCACCATAGCAAGACAAGCTGCAGACTTTAAGGGTGTGTTGCTTCAAGACCTGTAGTTAAAATATACATATGATGCTGTATTGTGAGTGTGTGTGTATGTGGCAGGTTTTTAAAGCACTACTGATTTTTTAATTCTTTATATAAATCAGGTTCAACCTACGTTTTCAAAGGCAATTCCTACTGGAAATTTACTCACCCAGGCTCCGCCCCTGAAGAGGGATACCCTTGGCTTCTGGCCACTGATTGGTTGGACTGCCCTCAGCCGTCCTCTTACAGCCCCGGTGACATCTCTCTGATCTCTCACTACGGTCAACAGGAGCTTCGTGAGCAGAAAGGGCAAAGAACAATCGACCAGATCATTCACAAAGAAAAAAACGAAAGAGATAAACCTCTTCGCTTGGACTGTCCATGTCTAAACAGTGCAGTGACTCAAAGCGGACCTATTTTACTACTGCCCATTTTATTTCTGATTACTGGAACTTATCCATCACTTTAATATTTTCCACATCCAAATTTACACACTCATACCCCAAAATTACTTTTTCCATGACTTTCATATCTCTGACCAAAGGAAGTGACTAAATAGTTGGTAAGAAGATTTATAACAACTATTGTACTGAGATTCAATTCCGAGATGAAAAAACTTTATAGGGTTGTTACATACATTTTTACCAAACAACTTATTTTCCATCTCTGCTCATTCCTGTTTTAGTTGCTAAAACTCCTTTTAATGCTATCTTCAAAACCCCATGTAGTATGAAACAAACAACAACAACTGAACTGATGTTAATGATTTACAGTTCAGAGTCTGTCAACTATAATATTATAATATTGTGCTAGAATTTAGAAGTGTTGATACATTAATATGGTATTTTCATTGTGAAGATGCAGAGAGCAAATCTCATAAAATGATCCACTGGGTTCCAAAATATGATTTATTCATAATTTTTTTTTTTTTTTTTTTAATGGACTGATGGATGGAAGGATCTGTGAAGATCAGTAAAGTGTCATTTACAGAACAAACTCTATTGTAATTAAATAAAAATGAAAATGCAATGTAAATTTGATTTAATATATTTTATGGATACTATAATTAATAATATATTTTTAAAATGCTATTTGTTTATCAATTTCCTAAATGTTCTTTTTTTTAACATGTACTTAAAGATTATACCAATAAAAAGAAAAATAAGAACATCACTTTATTTCACAGTTATTTGCATAATGTGTAACCTCAGGATTTACCTGTTCCATAAAGTCCACAATTTTACCCATTTTACTCATTTCGATTTACTGGCAGTGGCTTCACAAAAAAGCAAACTGTTGCATCACTTCAGGACATCCAGATGATGATATGTGATAAGCTGTTCTATATAAAGTACTTGTTCTCCAGGTGATGCAGCAGTATAATCTGAAATCCTCTTCTGGAGTGCTACAATGTCGTCTTCGGTGGTCTTGATTGCTCTTTTGGGCCTGTTTTGTTTGAGTCAGGCATCTCTGCCAGACTGTAAGGATCTTATAACACCACTAACCCTGGAGGATGACTATAAAAGTGTAAGTGCATTATATTAATATTTTATTTAGTGCATGTATTCTTTTACAGCAAATTAACACTACTAGAAATGATATAAAGGGCTTATATTTCACAATTTCTTTTCTAAATAGATCATGGGTAAATGGATCTTCCTTGAAGGCATAGCTGATCACCAGTTATTTACAGATATCTTGAAAACGGTGAACAGCTCATGGGTAGAGTTTGGCCCCAGCACTCTTGCAAATACTTTAACCCTCAGTCAAGGAAACATGCTGTAAGACTTTCCTGTTTATTCCATGTTTTGCTAATCTGAATGAATTTCCTCATTATGATGGCCAGCATTCTGAATCTGGTATCTCTCTCCCTCTCAGAAAAGGAAAGTGTGAATTTAGCAACTTCAACGGAACTGTTAAAGATAATACTTTTCATGTTAATGGTAAGTTAACAAAAGCTTATTTCAGCTAAAACTCACAGGTTCTGAGCACTAATGAATGTTATGCTGGTATTTGATCCACAGAGAATGGCACAATATCAGAATGCAAATTCTTGCCATCCTGTCCTGACTGTACCACCATGAGCTTCATCAGCCAATTCAAAAATGAGACCATAAAGTCTCTGTACTTTTTCAGTAAGTCACAAAATCCATAGATTACATCCTGTTAAATTATGTATACCATGACATTCTGTTTACTACTACTACTACTACCACTACTACTTCGCTCCGCAGAGAGAGAGAGCAACCCAACAGAGTCTGACATGGACACCTACTGGAAGCAAGCTGAGTGTCTTGGATTCAAAAGAGAAACCCAGTACTCCTATGATGGAGTGACAGGTCAGTTTGGGTTTCAAGTATGTTTTCATTTGAAAAGCAACATAAATTAGTAATGATTGCGAGAAAACAGCTCCTGGTCATGTGAGATTCAGTATCACATATGTATAAAACATGATTTTACAGGCAAATCTGTAAGAAAACAAGTCCATGTCATAATTAACCACCAAATCAAAAAAGAAATCAGAATTAATTGACACTGAATTAATTGCAAAAAGATTGCACATTAAGAAAAAGTTGTTGTTTTTTCTTCTTCTGTTATTGCAGAACATTGTGACCGTTCATCTCACCAGAAGCCAAGTTTGGACAAATCAGATCATTAATGCATGCATACATTAAACATTTTTATGCAAACTAAATTCGTAAGGACCACCGTGACAAGAAAAACAACATGTGAAAGTGAAATTGAATAAAGAATATTTGTTATTGATTATTGTATATATATGTGTGTGTTCATCAATAACAAAAAAAAAAAAAGAAAAAAAAAAGACCACATTCACACCGATTACATGCTTTAAATCAGAAAACTAACTATTGTAAATATGACTGTGTGGTTATGTTCAGTATTTTTGGGATTGTCCTCATTTCTAAAAGCTCCTGGTCATTCTGACAAGGGCGTTTCCTAGTTGCCCAAAGTCCAGAGTTTTGCCCTATTACACAGAATTCAAAGAACCTGTTGCATCACTTCCGGGGAAAAACAGTACTACATACCTGGATATTTACTTGATCCGCTCAGCAAAATTACCTGAAATCCTCTTCTGAAGGGTTATATAGCACATATGGATCGACGCATGTGCATCACTGACAGCCAAAGAGCCGCAGAAGTGAAGCCCTCCCTCTCTTTCCAGTTGTGTTTGTCTTGGTGTGGAGATGAGAGGTGATGAACAAAAGACTAAAGCTGCCTGTGCCTCGAATTGACAGCTAATTATCCAAAATACATTTATAGTTAATTTGTTCTGCTGCTAACATCCATGACTAATGAGAGCTAACGTAGTAAGTCAGCTAAAGTTTAGCTAAGGCAATAGGAAGTCTTTTTTTACTGCATGATTCAGTTTTACTGCATGATTTATTAAAACGCATTTAGAATGATTTAAAAAAATAATAATAATCAAGATTTGGGGGCAGAAATGTAAATATTTATATCATTTAATACAGTAAACCAATATCACGCGATCAAAAAGCAGCATGATTACAAATGTGATATTGGTTTAATACAGCAGTTAAATAAAAAAATAATTGAATATTACGACTTGTACGTTTGATACACAATATTGAATGTTTTTGCTCCATTTCGCTAAGAAAAAAAATAATACCAATATGCATCTCTGAGCAACATTAGGGTGTTTCGTTCCTGAAAGAATCAACCGTTTGAATGATTTGGTTCAGTCGTAATGACTCACTTATTAACAACAGTAACTTGCTGCCACCTACTGGTGGATTTAATTTCACACTTAAAATAGCTTTACATTTTTTGTTTTATTTCAAATATAGTTTTAGGTTTAAAATATTAAAACCGTATTAATGTGTTTGTAACTGCAGGTTAAATATTCAAAATGTGACAAAAGTGTGCTCTGCATTAAACCCATCCGAAGCGCACACACACACACAGCAGTGAACACACAGTTCAGCTGCCACAGTAGACCTTAAAATATCTGCTCAATAACACACTCAGCAAAATATCCCCTAATTATCTTGATCAATAAAATCCCAGAATTTTTTTTTTTTTTGTAAACATCACATGACCCTGATATATTTAACATTTTGTTATATATATATATATATATATATATATATATATATATATATATATATATATATATATATATATGAGAGGTGCCTTTTTCCCCCGCTTTAGCCCTGCCCCTCAAAAGGTCTGTGCATGTCACTGCTGCGGAATGGAAGGTGCTCAGTTTTTTGACCACTATATATGCTAGGCCAAAGAGTATACTGTTGTTTGTACCATGCTATGCAAGTCGTTGTAAAGGTGAATGACTGGTGGATTTATTGACAGTTTTTTGGATTCTTGCCTACAAGGAAATGAAGACAAGTACCAGTAAAATAAATATACAACAATGAGCATTTTGAGCATTTAAACTATTAATAAAATAGCACTATATTATTATTATAAAATAATAATAGGATTTTTCTCATTTGAACCCGCAGAAAGCGAGATCAACCCAACAGAGTCTGACAATCAAAAGAGAAACCCAGTACTCCTATGATGAAGTGACAGGTCAGAGAACCCAGTCTGAGAGAAAAAAAAAAAAAATAAAAAAATAAAAAAACACCACACACACACACACACACACACACACACACACACACACACACACACACACACACTCTAAATATATATGTATTACATTTTATAGGCTTGAAGGACTTGAATTATATTAACATCATGTGATGATCAATATTCTACAGAATCTCTTTAAATATTATGTGAGCATCAATATAATTTAATTGTAGCTGCAAAAATAAAGAAATAAGCACACCTCCAAAATATTAAGTTACATTAAAGGTATTTTTAAATTTCTAATTATTTATTTCCTTCTTATTCTCACTGCAGAACCATATCGTGTGACTATGGACAGATCATCTGAGCAGAAGTCAATTAATGAAGATGCACTAATATGATTAAAAAGAGAAATATTGTGACAATAAAAAAGGAAATGTCACATTCAACACTTCCACAACTTTATACCTATTTTGCAATTATTATTTCACCCACATCTTAGTTAAATAGCCACAACAACAAAAACAAAAAGCGTCTGATAATTTATATCTTCTCTTTTGAATAGACTTACCCATCCATTTCACATGACAAATCAAGTGCATAATTTGTATCAGCGGATGTTTAAAATTGAATGGAAGGAATGAAGAAAGCTGTTATGCTTACATCAACACTAAAACAAGTATTAAGAGATACCTCCAGCCATTATACATGACTAATGCTAACTAGAATACGACCAAACCTACTAATGCAAAACTATGAGAGGTTCAGGTTTTCAGTGTTGTTAGGGATTGCACCCCTAGGTGTCACTTTTTCCACACAATCCTGCACCGAGTCAGAAGAACATCTTAAGAACAGGTGTTTTATTTAGGTAAGGTTAGGCCTAGATTGAATAGACATTAATTACAGTTCATTGGGGTAGTTTTAAACTACTTTTGCCTAAATTGAAGCAGATAGCCTATACATTATATCAAAATCTGAGACAAACAGATAGAGATGGGGGAAACTAATCTGAGAGACGTTTAAACGCAATGTGTGAAGATGTTTACTACACTCATGTCAGCCGCGTCGTCGTGAATATGCATCGACGGGATGAATATTCATGAGCAGGACAGGTGGAGGATGGGACTACAGGTGTGAGCAGATCACTGCCAAGTTCCTCTATTCGTGACAATTCGTGGAGCTGGCCTGGTCTCGCAAAGTAGGATGCATTTCAAACGGATTTTCGTCAAATTGTGACTTTTTTTCCCAGTTCATCGCGGGGAAGAAGCAGCAACTAACCTTTGTTAATTGTTGTATCTTGAGGATTTTGACTTGTCCTCAATAGTAGCCTAGGATCCTGGTATTTCTGTGGACTGAGATGAGGTCCTGGCATGGCAAACTGTTCTTCTTCGCGGGTTTTTTATGTGTGTTGATGTTAACCTCCTGGCGCACATCCAAGTCAGGTGAGCGCAACCAGCCTGTATGAAATCATCTGATTGATTATACGGAATTTGAATTTATGAACAGTTTTCTAGTTTATATTGTTTGTCAATTTATGTACTGACTCTTTGGACATGAATGAGTTGTTAAGAGATGAATTTTTGAGAGATTCAAACATGACATGTTTAGTTAGTTAGTTCTTTTGTTAGTCTTCAGTCGGTTGTCAACCTGTCAGACCTGTAATGCCAGATTCCTGTACGCCAAACAAACTGGTATTGCAGGAATTCTTTCCATATGTGACCCTTGACCACAAAACCAGTCTTAAGTAGCACAGGTATATTTATAGTAATAGCCCAAAATAAAACATTTATGCCAAAAATCATTAGTTTATTAAGTTCAATGAAGATATTGTGTACATTTCCTACTGTAAATATATAAAAACTCATGCTGTGTTTCAGATAACTTGCCGTCGGAGCTCCATTTGGTCTATGAGAGGTTACTGCGGGCAGAACAACGAGGAGAGGTCTTATCCCAAGAGCTGCTTAAAGTGCTTGGTCAACTTCAAAACCGCAGCATTGCTCCATCGAATCTCACAATCAGTAACTCCTCAGGTGAGTCCAAGCACGTTTCTTGCTGTAATATTCGCGTCTGTACAGTTATTCAGTCTTTTATCTGCAATTTTAGCTTTATTAGAAGAGAGGGTCCTTCGGCGCTTGTTGCCTTCGCAGCCTAATGCCTACATCTACCTGCCTCACCTAAAGGAGCATAAGGACAGTCTGAAACCCATCGTTCATCTGGGACAGCGACGCACTGGAGGTCTGACTCCCATTATCACCTTTTGTGATTGTATCGTTAAAGTGCTTGCAGTTGTAGCAATTTAATTTGATTTAAACATTCATGTCATAATGATATTGATGTCTTACTGTGTTAAAATTCTGTGTAAAAGTCTATCTTTTGCATAAGAAGCTAAGATCTAAATCTCAGATTCATAAAATGTGACCACAAGCAAATATATCATTGCAATATTTACATACTGAAATTTGACTGGCTTTCTTTTCTATACCTCTTTGCATCCTCAATTTTGCTCTTTTCTTTCGTGTGTCTCTTAAATCAGCTATAGCTGCTGCTACACTGCAAATATTGTGCATGCACCTGCTGAGAGTCATGAAAGCAGCAAAGCATCCCAGCTGAAGAATGTTATTAGAAAGCCTAATTAACCCTTAAAAACCCCTTCTCTGAAACAATAACATTATTATTTTTCTAGAAAATCTAACATGAGATACGTTGTATTATGATGTTTTATATAATTACTGATCATATGCTATCATAATGTTTGATTTACTTTGTCAGTTTGATAGTTTCTAATAATTGTACATATTTTACATACAACCACAGTAATGCGGTCACCATAGCAAGACAAGCTGACACACAGTTTTAACTGTTTACGCAGTGTCTCTGGTGTTAGGAGTACCAACCGTGCACAGGCAGAAACAGAGTTATCTAGTGAACACACTCCAGTCTCTCCTATATGACCTTTCAACTGCCGAGAAGAAAGATATTGTCATTGTAGTCTTTGTTGCTGAGGTAACCATTTACTTGTGTTCTTTTGTTCTCACATATCTCTCCTGGCTTTATCTGTTTTATTGCTCTTGTAAGGTTGCATCAAACTTTATGGTTCTATATCAGTTCATTCCTTAATTCTTTCCTGTCAAGCCATTTTATATTATGAGTTATTGAAGCTGATTTGTTTACATGTTTTCATGTAGGCATATTTTCTCTGGCTGATCTGAACTAATGCGAATCTTTGGGCTCATTAAATACAATTAGTTGCAGCAAAAAAGTGTCACAATATGCGTAAATGTTCTACTGATCTTAAACTTTTGACGTGAAGTTTAAACACTGTACCCAAAAATAAAGCCATTACTCCAGTTTTCATCGTTCTATATGATCCATCAGATATCACTCAAAGATGCTGAACGTTGCATATTAAAATTACTTTAAATGCTTAATATTTTTGTGCAAATTGTAATCCGTTCTTTGATGAATAGAAAGTACATCACTTATTTGAAATATAAATCTATTGTAGCTTTTAAATGTATTTGCTGTCACTTGTAATCGATTTAATGCATCCATGCTTAATAAAAGTATTAATTTAGGTTACACTTAGGTTAATTTTAGGTGTCTTTGTTACAGTTTACTTATACATTTAAGTACCAAGTAATATTAATTAACTACATCTACTTACTACACCCCTTGTCATATTGTATCTTAATCTTAAAAATGTATTATATCTTAATCTTGTTATTTTCATTGAGTATTTTCATTCTTCTCATAGACAAATGCCACATTTGTGAAAGAAGTTGTCCAGAGTGTACAGACCAAGTGAGTGTTTCATTATTTACTCGTCTGCTTCATGCAAGATGTGTTTCTTTAAGCTCGCTGTGCTAGTAACTGTGTATTTGACTCTGTGTAGTCTCCCAGATGCCGTCAGTTCCGGAGTGATAGAGGTGATCTCTCCATCTCCTCACTATTACCCAGACTTAAGTAACCTGAAGGAAACATTTGGCGACCCCAAGGAGCGAGTCAGGTTAGAGATTCAGCTCTTGTGCTAATGAAACTTGAAATAGATGGTGTCTTAATTGTGAAGCCTGTTTTACTGCTCATAGATGGAGGACCAAGCAGAACCTTGACTACAGTTTCCTCATGCTGTATGCGCAGTCTAAGGGCACATACTATGTCCAGGTAATGCCAAAGACACTGTCCTACAACTCATTGTTAGCTATATGTTTCATTGTCTTTATCAGTCTGTGCATATGTGTTTCAGCTTGAGGATGATATTGTAGCAAAGCAAGGATTCTTTGAGTCCATGAAAACACATATAGAGCAGGTGCTTTCCGAGGAGTGGCTTTTCCTGGAGTTTTCCCAGCTGGGATTCATTGGTCAGTGTCTTGTCCTCTCCGTTCATTGATTTCCTGTCTTTCTTCTAAACTCTCCCACCATTTCTGTTTGGCCATTTGTTTCATTTGTCTGCTGTTTTCTTATTTGTACACCTTTTAACAATAGCGGTGAGATATCTTTTAGTAGTCCGTGTCAAGAGGATCAGAAATAAAAAGTAAGGAAACATGAGCCCTATCTGTTAAAGAAACAAACGCACCTTCTGCTAGCATTTGCTTATTTACATAAGCCTTTAAAAAGATTCAGTTCAGATCCTCTTGATTATTCAAATGATCACCCAGGTTTTCTCAGAGTAGCATCAGATTTCACAGAACATTGTCAGTGTCTCAAAGCTCCCATAGATACTGTTAACTATGAGCAAATCTAGTTGTGCCCTAGCATGAAATTGAGTATATCATTCATTTTTTATATTCTAGGCAAGCTTTTCCGCACATCAGATCTGCCAATGATTGTGGAGTTCTTCCTGATGTTTCACAAAGACAAGCCAATCGATTGGCTGCTCGATCACATCCTGTGGGTTAAAGTGTGTAACCCAGAGAAAGATTTAGTAAGTTTAAATAGAATATTTACTTATTTTTGGTTGCTTGTTATTTATTTATTTTGTTTGTGAAGATATTTGATTGTTTATTGTTGTAATTCATTGCACTTAGAAACACTGCAGTAATGAGAAGGCCCAACTGAAGAGAACTTACAAACCCTCCCTGTTTCAGCACGTCGGTTTGCATTCCTCACTCACCGGTAAAATTCAAAACCTAAAGGTAATACAAACTTCCTCTTCCTTGTATGAAGATTTTTTTAAAGGTGTATGTGCTAAGGTCTCATTTCAGTTAAATAAAACTTAAACTGAATCCATAAAAACAATGTTACTTGAAATAAAATACATTAACTGAAACAAAAAACAAATTCACAAATAAAACATTTTCATTTAGTTTAACTCGATGAATGATAAATCATAATAAAAATTAAAATTGAAAACGTTTATAAAAATTAAATTTGAAAAATAAACCTATTAAAAAACACAACAAACTTAATACTTTAACTGCATTTAAAATGAATATGGGGAATAAAAAAATGAAAAGTAGAAATCTAGTAGAATAGTGGCCAGCTAAACTCTCCAATAGTGTAATAGGTCTGTAGGGCAGACAAGAGCTGATCTACATTGCAAACAGGAAATGTACATTATTTATATTAGCACGTTCTATTTCCATAATGACTTACAAATTCATGATGACACAACTCATTTCATTCGTTTTAAAGGTGCAGTGCCTCAATTCTGGTGTACTAATGTCACCATTATTTATTTTTAGTTTTTGAGGGTTACATGTAGTTCCCTCTGAAAAATAAATAGGGCAATGAGAAAAGATTTTAATGTCCAAGATAATTACACACTTCACCTTTAAAGAAACAGTCCCATTAAAAGTGCTACAAAACAAAGTTCCCAGTGTGTTCAGAATGCTAAAATTAAAGGCTAACTAAAATTTGGCTAACCAAATGCAGAACATCTAAACCGTACTCAAAACGTCTTTTTAACAGAAAAATTTAAAGTCAACATAAAAACCACCAAACACAATCTCAAGACAGAAGAGCACACAGCAAATGAATATAAACATAAGCGTGTGCACTACAGAAAACAAGACATGACGCAGGTGAAAGTGCCCGGAGCCTGAATGTCAGGATCCCAGGACTGAAACCAAAGTAGACAGGATTTTCAGGATCCAGACACCAAGCCCCAAACACAATACATATACAAACGAATGAACAATCCCTGAGCTCTATCACTCACACAAGGACAAGAAAGGACAATACAACACCGTATCCGGTCACTAAATCAACATTCAGACCAACTGAACTGAAGTATTTCAGTTAGAAATCTGTTTAGACAATATAGAGCAGGTCCGCTCACTAGGTACTTATGTGTATATATCTGTGTCTTTATGTGATAACAGGATAAAGACTTTGGAAATCAAGTGCTGTTCAAAGCCCACCATAACCCGTCTGCAGAACTCAGCACCAGTCTGGAGAAATACATGTCTCACACTCTGGAGAGAGCTTACATCGGAGAAGACTTCTTCTGGGGCCTCACACCTAAAAGAGGAGATTACGTCCTTATTACTTTTACCACGCCTCAAGCTGTCAAAGGGTGAGACGCCAGTGCAGGACATTCATTTGATGAGTATAGAAAGTTTAACAGGCACTCTTGTTAAAGTTGCATTTATATCCAGTTTGTGTATCGATAGAAAATGAAAATTCAGTCATCATTTACCCTCATGTCGTTAAAAAACTGTGACTTCATTTCTTTTGCAGAACTCAAAATCAGGATATTTTGAACAGCGTTAACATTTTTATTCAGTGTAGTCCAGTGTTGTTTAAAATCTTCTTTAGTGTTCTGCTGAAAGTCACACATGCATATTTTTGGGAAACCTATCCCTTTATCTGTAAAAGTAAATTCAATATGGCTTGATATATTTAGGGGAGTTTACTTATATTATGCATTGTAAATATCTCTTAACATGGATATATAAATAGAAGTAAAAACCCAAAGGCCATGTAAATGTACACAGCTGTCTGCTTGTGTGCTCTTATATTGCCCTGATAAAAGAATATGAACCAGTGGCTTCTGTTTCAGTTCCCCTGAGCAGGATATTTTATACTGGCCAGTGGCCATGTTTATTTAGGAGCTGAATACATGGTGACAGCAATCTTTCTAAATTCCCTTTAAGCACACATATAGGAGATGATTTGATTTCATTTTACAGCTTCCCAAAAACTAAGTGTGTTTATCTGACATTTGAGGAAGGTGTTGTAAAGAAATCTTTACTTTCTCAGTACTGTCTTCATGAAGTGACCGTTAATCTGTCGCTTGATAAAGAGTGATGTAATGAGCCCAGAGAAATTCCTCGACCTACTTTTTGACTTGATAAATAAATTCCACTGATGCTACCTATTCATTTTTGTAACTATCAACTGCATCTGTGGCATTAGAAACATTTCCACTCCGATAGCAAGTACAATGTGTTGACATGAATAGACGTATAGTGAAACGTCCATTGACTGATTTCATTTTTTACATTTTTGTTCCACTCACTTCTAGGTACCTTTTTCGATCTGGCAATATTGAGACAAATGGTGACCGGTTTTACAACACAACAGTGGAGGTGCTTCCTAATAATGTAAGTGATCAAAAAAAATCATAGCACTCAAAAGTGACAAATCCGCTTTCAGTGAAATAACTGTGTACAGTGAAATAAGTTTTATGTACACTAGCGATCAAAAGATTGGGAGAGCAGAATGAGTTTTTATTGTTTTTGAATGAAGTTTGCTTACCAAAGCTACATTAATTTGATCGAAAATACAGTAAAAACAGTAATAGTCTGAAATCTGTATTACATTTAAGATAACAGTTTTCTATTTGAATGTATTTTAAAATGTAATTTTATTTCTGTGATGGCAAAGCCGAATTTTCAGCAGCCATTAGTCCAGTCTTCATTGTCACATGATCATTTTGACATGCTGATTTGGTGCCCAAACATTTAATAACATCATATAATTTTCAGTGTTCAAAACTTTGAAAATGTCTGTATTATCACTTTTGATCAACTTATTGGATCCTGGTTGAACAAAAGTATTTTGACTCTTGACATTTGAATGTTTGAATATTTGAATGGGAATGAAACCTTTGAAGACAGACCATGAGGTTCTGTTAAAGAATCAGTAAAAAAAAACTTTAACAGCCAAATGTCAGGTGAAGGACTACACTACCCATGAAACCTGAAGAGAATGATCCACCAATCAGAGAATCACAACAAATCAGTTAGCTCAGTGGTGACCACGCTGACCTATGAAACATTGTAAATGACGTGATTTAGTCTCCTTACTTAGTACACTCCCTTATAGTTTTATATTGTGTTGGTATTTCTTGTTTGATTGTGGCATTTGTTAAGATATATGGGGCTGTAATTCATTCCTTTATTTAATAAGCGCACTTTTTAATCTCACTTTTCTTTTTATTGTTGTTCATCCCAGAACTGGTTGGTTTGCTTCATGACTCTTTGTTTAATTTCTTTGTTTTAATTTAAAGTTAAATTTTTTAACCCCTTCAGCGCTTCAATGTCTTAAATACTTGAAATCCCTTAAATACTTCCAGAACCAAAGATGCACAAAAAAAATGGGCAGATTTAGTTTGTGTCAGTATGTTGGAATTGTCATAGCTTTAGACATTGCATTGTATCTTAGAAAGTATGTGACTACACCCTTTTTCTAAGTGTACATTTGTATTAATTTGCTTGTCGCGATGGGGCCTTGCTCCTGTGCATGCTAGCCATGTAAACACTTCTAAGACAACAGAAAACTGAAACCTAAAACCACATTTGTGTTCTTTGCAGCCTTTGAGATCGTGTTTTAGTTCAGACTTTACCTCAAACCTGTTAGACGAGGATTTTTGTACATACTTCCTGATGTTTTTTTCTTTTTGTTTCATTCGCATTGAAGTATAAAGTGCTAAAAGGTGCATGTCTGTGTTTTACAGAACTCTGTGAAAGAGAAGGTCACTAGAGGAGAATTGGCCTGCTGTAAAGCCTCATCCGATGGCTTTGTTCAGATAGGTAATCAACCATCATTGATTTCCTTTTTCTTGTCTTTCCTTTTCTGTCACACATTTGTAAGATTTTGCATTAATACACGTAGATGAAGTGCAATCATTTGATGGTCAGTGGACTATGAATTTCAAGTACTGTATATGATACTTTGTTGCATCATAAAAAACTATGTGATGATATTAGTTAGATATGAGTTTTCGTGAAACTAGCTGTGATGATAATCATGATTATTACAGGAAACTCTAGCTAGGCTTGTGAACACATGTCTGTTAACACATGTTATAGGTTTGAGTATCAAAAACCGGTTCGTAACTGGTTTGGTTTTTTCCATTAAAGAGCTGAATGATTTTTACGACGTCAGTTGACAGTTCTTGAATGGCTGCTTTTTCCCATTAGTGTGGAGCACTGAGTGTAGTGAAACTATAGTCTCCGCCTCAGACGTCACGCCCATGGACCGTTGACTAAACGTCTGGGCCCGTATTCATAAATAATCTCAATGCAAAAAGTAGCTCCTAGTGACAAAATTCTAAGAAAATTCTTAGAAATGTGGGCATTTACTCTTAAAGTTAAAGAAAAAAGTAATTCAGAAAGCATCTTAACCCTTTAAAGAGGTCTTAAGGTCAAACTTGTTAGGAGCACAGGCGAGGACTTTTAAGAGGCTTAAGAGTTTATTTAGCAGAGGAGAAAATGGCAGAAAGACGAAGAGGCAGAAGAAATGTGTTGCAGACAATGGATGACAGCAAGTTAATAAGACGCTATAGATTAGATCGTGCAGGGAACATGTTTGTGACTGATCTTAATAGAGACGTGCTAACATCTCCAACACAGCGCAGAAATACCATAGTGCCAGTAATTAAAGTAATCACTACATTACGATATTTGGCAACTGGGAAAATGCAACAATGCAATAGTGATGATTTGGGTCTGTCACAACCTTCTGTAAGCAGAGTGATCACACAATTACAGCACTTTCAGAACATCTTATTGTGTATATGAACCGTTGAATGAACCGTTAATAGTTTGTGCTATACGCTCCCATGTCTGCGTCTTGTCCCTTGCTGTGACACCCGGCCCGAATATTCCTTTAAGAATGGCCTTGTGTTCATCCACTAACTGGGCTAACAGTAAACACTGTTCCTCTGTCCACTTTGGCTTTCTCGCCCTTCTTGGTTGTGATTCCATGTTTGATACATTAAAATCAACATTCAAACTGCCTCTTAAATAGGACAACAATCACTGTAACTGGAAAGAGTTAAACAGTTTTTATCATTCTAAGCCAATCAAATACCTTATAGGAAATTAAAAGCATGGTAAATAAAAAAGGATTTATATACACACATATAATGTGTATGTGTGTGTGAGAGAGAGAGAGAGAGAGAGAGAGAACGGTCAAATAGGAAAAATTACGCATGATGGATATGGGACACAAAAGTGGAAACAATTCAGGAGTCTTGAAGTCATCATCGGATTGGTTGAATTATACAGGATTATACAGGATTTCCTCGAGACATGTGTCTTTAATGATCCACCTGGAAACAAAATAACGTAGCACCAAACCCCCTCCTGAAAGAAGAAAACCACCGTGTTTACAACTGTGATGTCAAGCACTTATCAGGACTAAATGTTGGATTTTCGAAAGTATGTGAAATATTTAAAGTTTGCAGCATTAAATCTTTAAAATATGTCAGAGAGTTTTACACACCGGTCTGTTATTGTGGCGATGTTTCCACTCCTCAAAACATGACGATGAACATAACGAACTGTGATTGGTTGTTTGACATTTCGGTCAAACGGCCTCATACGTACGACTAGTGAAACTATGACAGCATGCATCTTGAACCAATACCAAATCTATAGCACCTGGCAAAATAGTTTTGTTTGTTTGTTTTTCTCATTGTCACATGCTTTCATTTGAACTGGTCCCACTTCCCAGAACTCGGTCCACCTTACATATCCCTAAAGCTTCCCGTCGCCAACCTCTGATCCCTAAACCCATCTCCACCCCTGGATAGATCTTGTGTACTGCAGTGAGGGGCTACTGCGAGTAATGGTTGAGAAGGTTCAGCTTTTCCATCGAATGAATAATTGTTTTAAAATATATTAAAATATAATAATGGTAATAATATTTCACAATGTTAATGTTTTTATTGTGATTTTAATCAAGTAAGTGCCATTTGGTGAGTTTAAGAGACTGTTTTATTCTCTAAAAGACTTTATAGGACTCGATATTGGAAGAAATAGAAATCTAAACTGTATTGCATTTATTTACAATCGGGAAATGTATCTGGTCTTAGAAACGACCACTGTAATTTTAAACAAGCATTACTGATTTGCGGATCTAACTGAATGGCACAACAGCCATGACATTGTATTTTAAGGACGTTAATGATCAAACAAGGTTATCAGACTCTGAGCAAGTATGCATGTGCGTGTCTGTAATACACACTCTCTCTTTGTTTTACTACCTTTGGACAAACCACAGTAAGAAACTTGAGCTCAAAAGTGGTTATGTAAAAACATGAATGTGCTTGGCCATTGTCTGAGACCAGGATGTGTGAGTGTGTGAGAAAACCAGCATCAAAACACGGTTTAAAGCGCCTGTCATGCAATCTGATGAATGAAAGAGGTCACGTGGTTTCTGTTTAATTTGTGATGTCACACACGTCTGTTTTCTTAGGTTCTTTCAAGAATGGAGTGGCTGAGGGGGAAGTAGATGGAGCATTAGGAGAAATAGCGGCCATGCGACTCCTGGTTCATTCTGATTCTGAGGTCTGGGTCCTTCTCAGTGAGGTGAACCACATTCATATCATCTATAAATAACATTTAGAAACAGGCCTCACCTAATGGGGGAGGGCTTGATATAAAAGTCACTTAATTCAGAGAAAGCTATGCTGTCATGAGTAAGATGTAATTCACAGAAATGCAATGTATATATGAAAACAAAAAACACACCCAACCCAATTTTGTTGTCATATCTCCAGGGAATACAAACAGGAAAATGGTTTATTAGCACATATGTAAATTTTTTCAGTTGAA
This sequence comes from Carassius gibelio, assembly GCF_023724105.1. Classification (NCBI taxonomy): domain Eukaryota; kingdom Metazoa; phylum Chordata; class Actinopteri; order Cypriniformes; family Cyprinidae; genus Carassius; species Carassius gibelio. The sequence goes on along the minus strand of NC_068409.1, from coordinate 14,899,676 downwards.
TCAGGCCTCTGTATGACAAACAAAACCGGTAAAGCACTCGTAGGGCTTGTTAAGGTGGTTTATTTTGTGTTTTATTAAGCTAGGTTAGCATTCGCCAATAAACATTTAACACATTTTCCTTCATGTAAAACATTATCTTACATTTCACATTGTTATAAATCAAGGATTTTATTGCAGCATATGTTTTGGTAGATTGTCATTATCAACAACACTTCGGCAGAAATGGCCTCTAAACATTTTCTTTTAGTCCACAATTTTTGTTAGTCTTTCTTATTGAATTTTTTTAGTATTATTCAGAAAACTTTTTATGTTTTTTTTTTTTATGTCACTTTTCAGTTTGCTAAATCAGCAACTTGCTTTAGGTCTTTAAGAGTTAGTCCAAATTGTAGATTCTAAATTTGAATTTTTATTTCTTAAATCTGTTAATTTAATTATTTTGATTATTAAATTCATAAATAATAACAGTGCAGGTGAATAGACAAAAGTCAATACTTTATTTTAACATCTATTTACTTAAAAATTTTAAATGTGTGTACAGTGCAAAAAAATATATATTTTAGAGATCAACCCAGCTATGCTTAACAATGAAAGGGCAAAGTGTGTCTGTCATCAGCTATATCTAATTTGAATATGTTCAGCAAAATTCCTGGAAATTCATTCAGAGTATTTCACTAGATGACATTAAGTTACCATCACTATGCCTGTGTGCCACACTATCCATCCTAAATTCTATTTGACATAAGTAATTTTCAGTACTATTTAGGGCAGATAGGGTGGATAGTATGCACATCGGGAAACGGTATGTTTTTCATTGTAGTCACTATCAGTCACCATCTTATTGATTATTTCTGTGTAACTACAAAAATATCTTTCAGGATTGTTTGTCTACACATGAAATAGCCTTTTTGAGGAACAGCCTTTTTGTGAATCCTGTAAACCACTGATAGTCTTCAATAGCCTTGTTTGCAGCTGTGACACAATATCTAAAGGTTTGCTTAAAAGTCACGTCTCTTTCTCTGACAGATCTTTATTAAAGTTTGATGAGCTGAGGAGAGAGGAGAAATTTGATCCACATGGTAACATGTTAATTCCTCCTGTGGTGGACAACAGTGCATGCTGCTGGTGTGAAGAGGAAGTTCCTTATTCTTGAAGGAGTGCCATTGTTGTGTTATCTTCAGGTGTAACTTAATACTGAATTACAGCATGTTCCCTCATCAATGTGAGAGCGGAAAGTGTTTACACGATTGTTTATTGTGGCCCATGAATGTTTTGATGTTTTAAATTTTTTCTAAATTATTTAAATTATTGTGTTATGTTGCAAAAAAGGACCACACATATGGGATTTGACAATGTTTCATATACTGAAAATATTTGACTTTGTCAGTAAATCAATACATGTTAGTAACAACTTGTCATGACATCATAATTATGTTGTTTTCTGCCTATATCATGTTGTTTTTATTTCTTCATACCTAGCATCAAGTGGAATAGCAAAATTAATTTTAATAATAATAAAAAAAAAGAACTCACCTCAGCTTTCTATGGTCAGACAAACAGATAATCAAGACTTGAGCACACTAATGTTCCCTCTTACTAAGAACATCAGCCTGCCAATGAATCAAGCCAGAATAGAAAATGTTTAACATAAAAATGAACACATTTCAGCTTTAATTCTGGGTTTGTTTACTCTTACTGCATGCTTAAACACTAGTTGGTTTGTCTTTCCGAACACCTCTGGTAACCCTGTGAAAGACGGAGACACACATTCAGATGCAGATTCACAATTTAAAGCAATAGTGGAGGAGAAAAAGGCAATGCTACTCTATGAGACTCCATTCCTCACTCCTCTCACGAGAGCAGCTGGAGCAATCCTCCAAACTCCGGTGGAATACGTGTAGACTTGAATCCCAGAGAAGCAAACCACCACAGGGGCCTAAAGACTGACTCGCAGCACAGCAAATTAGATTTGTTTAATTCAACCTGGCATTTGTGATGCCACACAATGGTAAGATTCTACACATTCAAACACAACAAATGCATTGAGATATTCAGAGGCACAGATGTGACACATGCCAGAGAACTCCCTTCTGTTGATAGCACCAAGGAAAGGGTCGAAATTTCATTCCCAGATCAGAATGCCCTGAAATATTCTCTCTCAACAGGAGTATAATCGGTACTGATACAGACAAACTGCAACTGTCATGGCATCACAGCCCTACCCTCATCTAAAAAGCAAAAATATTAAATACATATTTGATCAATTATCAATTTGTTTAGTGAGACAAAACAATTGTTAAAATATTACAAATAATATTAATTTCATACCCTGTCTGAACATTAAAAAAACAAGGCCCCGTTCACACCAAGAACGATAACTATAAAGATAACGATATTAGCGTCCACACAAGCGAACGATATCGTCTGTTTATTCTGAGTGCACGTACGACTGCCGCTTTAAATCCTCGAGCTCGTTACATCAGGATGGATTCTGATTGGATGTGAATATTTATATCGTTCATCAGCTGGGAAAAAAATCATTCTGAAAATGATTCCAACGATACCGTTTCTCTATGCCTTTATCGTTATAATTGAAGTGTGGACTCTGCTAATCTTTTAATATTGAGAACGATTTTTAGAACTATATCTTTATCGTTATCTATATAGTTATCGTGCTTGGTGTGAACGGGCCTTTAGTTTAACAAGTTAATATCTTTCTAAAATGATTTGGTATGTAATATGTTTAATAAAATTGAAGATGAAACGTTAAAGAACATTAATACTGATAAATAAAATAAATGTAAACACTTATAATTTTAGTGGCATAAGGAACAAAAACGTTTAAATGAGCAACGGTTTATCTGCGTGGGGATGGCGTCTACACGAGGGATTCTGAGAGAGAGGATGCCCTCTCACTTCCGTTTGCTCTTGGAGTCAGTGGTCTGAAACACGCTAGATGCCGACATGAGGTTCTCAATGTACTGCCCAAGAACCTGATTCTCTGATTTTAACTTCAGATTTTCTTCTTTTACTGCGTCCACCCGAGCTGAGAGATCTGTCAAAGCAAGAAAGAGAAAGACAGAAATGAATGCTTAGTATATAATATAATAAAAGGTTAAAGAACCCAGCATAAGTTAACATTATGTGACAAAACATGCAGCATGGGTTACTTACCCTCAAGAGTATTTTGCAACTCAAGGACCTGGTTTATAAGTCTGGTCTTCTCCTCTAACTCCACCTGGTTTTCAATGTCACCTGGAAGATGAACTTAAGAGTTACACACTGTGCAATCTCAGAGTTACTGAAAAAGTCCTTAACGCTTATTATTAATAAGAAAGAAAGTAATGACTAATGTTGGAAAAGGCGTGTGTTCAGATAACAAGACATTATACATTTATTTTGGTTTTGCCTTTTTGTTGTTGCCTGTTCATCGAACATAGCAAAGTGGTTAGCTATACTTGGCATTTAATCACCATGGAATATAAAATAAAACAATTTGAGGGTGATCATACACAACTATTTCTATTTCACTATTAATGCTGTACATTGCAAAATATTATGTATTTAAAACTTGCTTTCGGAAGGAGGGGGGGGGGGGGTCTCCACAAGTTATCTATTATGTTAAATAATGTATTTTTGAATCAGTCTGTAACGTTACTTATCAACTGTCAGTTTCACAAAGACAATCTGCAGATGTGCTGTGTGCTGCAGATTCCAGTGTCTCACCATCCATGTCAGAGTTCATGGCGAAATACTCGTCTTCTGGTTTGAAATGCAGGGCTGCGACTCTTGTGAACACACTTCGGGATCAGGGCAAGGCCTGATGGAAACTGTAAAGACACAGACCGGGAGTTTGCAGAGAGGTTTCCATTCATAATGTGGAGTCTTCATTGGTGCTGCAATGCTGGGGGCTACACTTTTGACTGGATAGAATGCTCATTGTAACTGTTACTGTGCACTGTGATTGTATATCTTATATAACATGACAGTATTACGTAAATTTGTAGCTGGCCTAAGTCAAAGTAAGCAGAATAAAGTGCGAAATAGTTTCATATCTTATCTTTAAACAGATGCTAACGTTAACGTTACTCAGTTCAGCTGCGGTTAGCTGACACAGCTGATGAGGTAAACAAACCAATACACTGCCCATTACACTCCCAGCTGAAGCACAGTTCGTGTCCTTCGCTTTAAATTATACATGTATAAATCCATTAAATAAAAATAAATCGTATAAAAAGCATCCAAACCTCTGCAATGAGAAATCAGACCACAGAACACCGGCAGAAGATGTCCCACTCTAAAGAGACGTCTTCTCTAGTCTGACGTCATGGATTGTGCATTAACCCTTTAGATCCCACAAAAGAAATGTATGTTTTATTACACATTGAATTATATTCATAAGCTAGGAATATAATTAAAAGTGAACTTGAAATGTAAAATTACTTGAATATATGACCTCAGTAAAATATAAAAAGAAAGCTATGAAAACACTCGACACTTTTTGTACTGGATTTGACCACTTATTTCTGTTTGTTTATTCGTCTGATTATTATTTTTATTTATTTAGTTGTCAAGTTTGTATTCTTTCAATGAAAAAGCTGTACTGGTGCGCAACAAGTTTGGAGCTGCGTTTTCTAAAAATCATCGCGAGCACCTCTGAATTAGACTGAACGGTTTGTTCAATTTCTTTTTTTTAATCAGTCGGAACAGAATTGAAGACAATCCTTAGTTTTTAGAGCGTACTGGTAGAGCTAACAACATAAAATCCACTAACATAAAATATCAATAAGCTTTTACAAACGCCTTTCATCTGTATTTTATTTCATTTATTCATATTTCTTGCAAATATTCCATTATCTCTGCATGATAATAACTTACAGCATAGATCCAAATTATGATATTATAAATATAATTTTAAACTTAAGTTTATCATGAACAAACAAATAAACATACAAAGGTATAAAGACAAGCTATAAGAGTATGCATCTGGAAGGGATTTATTAATGTTACAACACAGAATGTAATCACTGAGTAAATTGAAAACAACAAGACAAAAAGGCAATTCTCATGACAACTTATATCTCACTTCTTTTTTGAATTAAAAAAATGAGTGAAAACAACACTATGAGAGGAAAAAGAATGCATGAATAAGTATTTGTCATTTATTAAAAACAACAAGCTTCTGTAAATGTCTTTGCTCTCAAAAAAAAAAAAAAATTCACAGCCTGTTATAAAGGAGCCTGGCATAACAAAAATAGAGTTACCTGCGTTGATAAACTGTTGGAATTGAAACGGAGGTGATTTATATATATTCACTGTGAATAATGAGTAGACCATTTCTAAATAATAATAATAAATATTAAATTTCACTTTAAAATATTGCACAGCATGGGCATTGCTTTGAAGTTCTTGGTGCAAGTCAGTGATTTTGGGTTCATTGAAGGCAAAAGCATGTGGTGAGATGCTAAAAGAAAATACAAAAAGTTAAGAATTATGAAGAATGAGGTCTTTCGAGTGCTGTGGGTTCTAGTTAGGGTCTAGGAGATTCTCATGAACACTGAATAACATTATGTGTTGTATGGACATTGATGCTGCTTGAACTGCTCAGGATCACTGAATGTTTGGTTGCACTGAGAGCAGTGGTGAGAGTTTCGCAGCGGTGGGAGTTTCATCATCATATCGCTAATGTGGGTGTGCTGATGTCGTTTGAGGTATTCCACTCGACTGAAACGTTTCCCACATGTGCCGCACTCATACGGTCTTTCACCAGTGTGGATGCGCTGGTGCCTCTCCAGGTTCCCGAGACGACTGAAGCTGCGGCCGCACTGCGGACACCTGTGGGGCCGCTCTCCTGTGTGAACCAGCTGATGGCGCTCGAGGGACCGTGAGTGCGTGAAGCGTTTGCCGCAGAGTTCACAGTGGTGCAGCTGCTCGCCCGCCTGGATGCATTCGTGGCTCTTAAGGCTCCAGGCGTGGCTGAATGCTCTCCCGCACACGGAGCACTGATAGGGCTGCTCCTCGACTGCAGGGCAAGAGTGTTTCATGAGGTCAGATGTGGAACTGAAGCCGCTGCCGCAGCGTGTGCAGAAGTGCAGCATGTCCCCGCTCTCTCCTCCTGACTCCTCTTCCTTGTTTGCAGGGGCTGATGGGAGTTGTAGTTCAGCAGGGTCTGCTCTATGTGACGAGGACGACATTGCCTGCTGAGAGCTACATAAACCGTCTAGTCCGATGAATGCCACACCTTCAGATCCACACGTCTCCTGAGACGGGCTACCCAGGCCAGACTCCGCCTCCTCACGTTCACGCTCCGCCTTGAGGGCCGTCTCAAGTCCGCTGAGCTCGTCTCCACCGGTCACTGGCTCCTCTGACAAGGCCGGCTGCTCCTCCCACACCTCAGCAGCAGCGGATTCAGGACCAGCAGAAGCAGGGCCCATTTCTCCTGCAAACAGTAATTAGACATCAGATAAAAGAACTTAATTTTTACCTTACAATTAAAATGCTAGAAATGCTTAGAAGTCTCTTAAGTTCACCAAGGCTGGATTTATTTGTTCAGATATACAGTAAAAACATTAATATTGTGAAATATCATTACTACAGCTTTCTGCTTGGAAGATTTTTCAAAATGTAATTTATTGGTGCGCAAAGCTGAAATTACACACTTTTGTTTTACATTAGCAGTTCATAGAGGCCACAGCTGTCAAGCTCCCAAAAACATACAAGAACAGTATCAATACAATGGCTTTGTGTGCAAAACGAAAACTTAAAGGGGGGGTGAAATGCTATTTCATGCATACAGAGTTTTTTTACACTGTTAAAGAGTTGGATTCCCATGCTAAACATGGACAAAGTTTCAAAAATTAAGTTGTACGTTTGAAGGAGTATTTCTGTTCCAAAAATACTCCTTCCGGTTTGTCACAAGTTTCGGAAAGTTTTTTTCGAGTATGGCTCTGTGTGACGTTAGATGGAGCGGAATTTCCTTATATGGGTCCTGAGGCACTTCTCCCGGAAGAGCGCGCGCTCCCGTATAGCAGAGCACTGAGAGCACAACAGATTTCACTGATCAGAGCGAGAGCGTCGCGAAATGTCACAAAAGAAGTGTGTTTTTGGTTGCCAGGGCAAGACAACCCTGCACAGATTACCAAAGAAAAAACAGCATTAAGGGACCAGTGGATGGAGTTTAATTTTACAGAGCATCAACGGAGTTGTGCAAGTGTTTGTGTTTGTTCCCTGCATTTCTAAAATGCTTGTTTTACAAACAAAGCCCAGTTTGACGACGGATTTGCGTATCGTTTATTTCTTAAGGATGATGCAATCCCAACGAAAAAGGGTCACGATTGTGTGTTGGAACCACAGGCGGTGAGTAAAACTGCTTAAAATATCTCTGCCTCCTTGTTAGTGCGTCCGCCTCCCATCGGAGACCCGGGTTCGAGCCCCGCTCGGAGCGAGTCCTTGCTGCTGCTGCTCTTGTTCAGTTTCAGCCTTCACAGCTGTCACAGCTTCCAAACGCTGTCAACGCAACTCGCGCTCGTGATTCTTTAGCTCCGCCCACACGTCACGCCTCCAGGCGCTCGTGTTTTTCCGGGAAAAATCGGTACAGACTATCTTTCTCTTATGAATATAATAAAACTAAATACTTTTTGGAGTTATGAAGGATGCAGTACTACTCTATAGGTACTCAAGATTAACATGATATTGAGTGAAAACGAGCATTTCACCCCCCCTTTAATTCATCAACCCTTCCAAACTGGTTACTCTTTTTTTTTTTTTTGCAGAACTTCAAAGACATTTTTAATAATGTTAGTAAGCAAATGGTTTCAGTTCCCACTGACTTCAACATTGTTCACAATATCTTCTTTCATGTTCCACAGAAGAAAAGTCACACAGGTTTGGAACGATGTGATGGTGAGTGAATAACAATTTTCATTTGTGTGTGAACTATTCCTTTAATGTAAAACTAGTCACCTCTTTTGGAACTTGACAGTCGTGGGTCCAATGTACTGTATATGTATGAAAAACTGAGTACAGTTTTCAAAAATTCTCCTTGCGTTTCACTGAAAAAAACAACACAAAGTTGAGGAACTAATGACAGAATTATGCTCTTTAAGTTAACTATTCCTTTAACTGTTGATGCTCACAATCACAAAGAAATGATTAGCTGTTTTCCTGAACAAAGCACTGCAGTGCTCACCGTGGGTGGGACCGGGGGAGGGAGGGCTGCTTTCAGTTTGGTTCATCTGAAGAGCCTCTTGCAACAGCCTCAGGGAGTCTGATCTGTAGCCTTCCACCTTTATCCATCAGCCCACAGAAGCAGAAAGAACGAGAACATAAGGTGTAAAATAAATTCTCCTTGCTAACATTAAAATATTTATTTTAAAACACATAAACATTTTAGGCAGACCTGAGGTGATCGTAACCTTATGTTACATATGTGCTGTTTTTATAAAATCTAAACTTTTTTTAATGCAATAAAGGGGTTTATTTTGATTGACAAGTAAGCAGGTAGTTCTTTAGTGATGCAAACTTATGTGTTTTTGACTAATTGTGATTTGAGCAACTAAATTATAAAATGCATTGACCTGGTTTACACTGGTAATGAACACTGTCCACTTGTGATCTGATCACCATAAAAGTGTTGAAATTAGAAGTAAATGTATTCTTACAGTATTACAAGTCAACAAGGACATGCGTATTTTATGAAATACTCTTAAAGGTATAGTTCACCCAAAAATGAAAATCAATTCACCTGTCATCAATTATTCACCCTCTAGATGTTGTTGAAGAATATATTTTGAAGAATGTAGGTAATCAAACAGTTGATGGTAGCCATAGATGTCTACTGTTTTTTACTATCAAATGATTGGTTACCCACATTCTTTAAATTATTTTCTTCAGTGTTCAGCAGAAAAAAGGCATTTGCACCGGTATGGAACAACTTGAGGGTGGATGAATGATGACATTTTTAATTTTGGGTGAACAATCCTTTTATATATCATAATGTCAATATAGAGGGAAAGAGTGAAAAAAAGTGAATTGTAATTGATATAACACTTGAGTTGTAATGTTTGATGTTTGATCTACCAAAATATACTTTCAAATCAGTTTGCTTTTGCATAAAGGGTTTTTTCTTTTCAGGTCCTTCTCCTGTCCGTAGCCCTTCTGCATCTCCTCTCTCCCCTCTGCTCCCTGCAGCTGTTTCCTCACATCCGATTGGCTACTCACCTCTTCTTTAATGCTGGCCACCTCATTCCTCTCCCCAGAGACGCAGATCCTTTCCTCCTCCTCCTCCCCACCTCCACCTCCTCCAGTTGGCAGATGGACACGGAACATGTCCCTCCTGTCATCTCTCACTCCTCCAGTCCCCTCCTCCCACGCATCAGCACTCCACTCCTTCCCCTGCTTGCCTCCTGAGAGAGAAAAATGGGAGGGGGGGAGAGGAGAGAGGAGAACAGGAGGGGGAGGGAGGAATGCAAAAGAGGAGGAGAGGAAGGAAAAAGAAACCTGAGAACTGAGGAGCAGGTCGCCATTATGGTTTCCCACTCAAAGGCAGGAAAAATGCACGATAAAATAACAGCGTCATACACTGAATGCAAGTTGGAGAGTGCGCTTACTTTGGAGATCCGTTCTGCGCGCTTTGCGCACCGTATCGTCCGCGCCGAGCAGACCAGCCGCGCGCCGACTGGCCGCCCAGCCCATGCCATATTTGCGCTCGTTTCTCAGTTTATTCTCAGTCAGCCTCAGTCTCAATTTCAACGCTTCGTTCTCTTTTCTGTTCAGCGAGATTTCCACCAGGTAGTCGTTCACTGTGTCCTGGAAGAGTTTGGTGATCTCGCACACTGATGCGCGGACCAAACTGTCCATGACAGCAGTCAGGTGCGCTTGAAAGGTCTTGACCGATTCCGCCATGGTTTCACTAGTTTTCAGTCGCACAAATAATACATAAAGTTGTCCCCGATAACACTATGTTACGCCATATATCAACACCAGACACACTTCATGGTTTTACGCATCCGCTGTGCAATAACAAAACATAATTTTATTGCGCATATGGTTATAACCTGACATCAACTATGGCAACGGCTGTCACCCGAAGTAACCCAACTTTGTACAAAGCCAATGGAATGAACCCTGTTCCTCTATCGCTCGCGATCACACAAATCAAACCCTTAAAAGATGAAATTCCACTCTAGATTACTGCATAAATCTAGTCGACGGCTAAAAATGCTCCGTGCTCATGTTTTCGGAGTGTTTATGCGCTAATAGCGGCACAGTTTTTTCCGAGTCGCGACCACCCCTCTCAACTCAAGAGGTTTTAATTCTCGCCTACAATATTATTTCCGGATGTCGCTTTCTGCGCATGCGCAGAGATACCGTAATTACCGTAAAAGTAGACTTACAAAAGGTTTGCCTAGCTAGCTTTGGCTACCCTGCTGGTAGATTATATATATATATATATATATATATATATATATATATATATATATATATATATATATATATATATATATATATATATATATATATTTAAGGCTCTGGGAACGGTCTCTGGTTGTGCAATGCTTCTGCCTCAAGCCGAGCAACTGTGGTCTGCTAACAGGGCTGTACTGTCATATGGTGTTTTACGGTAGCATAGAAGTAGTACTGGCACAGTGGCACCGCCGTTACTTACCTTATTCAACCCGAGCTCACGTCTGATCCTTCCAGTTTACGCTGTTTTACAGTAAGAGCGATCTTCTCCGTTGCAGTCATGCCGATGTTCGTGGTGAACACAAACGTGTCTAAGGACGCGGTTCCTGCTGAGCTGCTCTCGGAGGCCACGCAGGAGCTCGCCAAAGCGATGGGGAAACCCGCGCAGGTGAGCACACTGCATCTCTCACATTTACTACAAATCGTATGACTTTTTATATTAGTCTGCATAGAATATGGAAATGAAACCGTAAATTATTAATCTCAGTTTAATGATTCATACATGAGACTTAATCTACAGTTATCCTTTTAGCTGTAGCTTAAGTTTGGATTTTTCATTGTCTTAAACGTAAAGAGATCTAGGCAGCAAATATACATCATCATTATTATTTGTCTCGGTTTAAGCTTAATAGTGCTGGGAAGACAGACTCATTTCCGTGAAACATGCTTTTCAACCACAGACCAGTTCAAAAACGATTCAGTGATTCCTTTACGTCATGACGCAATTACGTGACCGCGTTATCCCAGATCACACGTGTGACATTATATTTGAGTCTAAAACGTTCAAAAAAATCAATTTGCTGGCACCCTTTGCATTTTATTAAGTATTACAGTAATGTGTATTTCAGTTCAGTGTTTTGGAGCCGTGTTGATTCATAAAAAAAAACAAGTCATTTGGAAGCTTATAATAAACCAGGTATTCTCAAATCTGGCCCACGAGATCCACTTTCCAGTATAGTTTAGCTCTTACCCTAATCAAACATACCGAGCATGCTAATCAATGTCTTTAGGATCCAAAGAAATTCACAGGTAGGTAGGTTTGATCAGTGTTGGAGCTGAACTCTGCAGAGCATTGGCCCTCCGTGACATGATTGGAGGAACCCTGTAATAAACCAAATCTGCACTTCCATTACACCATACTGAAATAATTTTTAGTGTGAAAATGGGTCTGTTAGTTGACTCTAGAAGGCACTCAGAACAACTCGGTCAGATTTGTGAATAAATCTAAATAAAAATCCTGTTCAGATTAATTGTAATTGTGCTCCTGTAGCTAAATTGGTAGAGCACTGCGCTATCAAGCACAAGGTTGGGGGTTTGATTCTCCGGGAACACATGATAGGTAAAAATTGATAGCCTGAATACACTGTAAGTCGCTTTGGATAAAAGCATCTGCTAAATGCATAAATTTAATTATGGACCCTTGTGTGAGTCTCTTTGTATTTCTTTGTGACAGTACATAGCCATACACATCAACCCAGATCAGATGATGATGTTTGGGGGCAAAGGAGATCCATGCGCACTCTGCTCTCTCACCAGCATTGGAAAGATTGGGGGGGCACAAAATAAGAAATATTCCAAACTTCTTATGGGCCTGCTCAACAAACACCTTGGGATTTCACCCGACAGGTTAACCCATACATTACACCTGGCTACATTGTTTTGCATTTACCAGAATATTTTTTACCAATTAAGTTTCAGTTCGCAAATCAATTTTGAATTATATTTTAGTTGTTAATATGCATATGCATGCATACATATTAAGATATACTCTTCATATTATGTTTTGTGTGTGTCAAATGTCTATTTAAGTAAAACCTTGTATTGTTTTTCAGGATCTATATAAACTTTGTTGATATGGATGCAGCCAATGTGGCTTGGAACAGCACCACCTTTGGATAAAGAGTATGGATTTATGGCCTGATATAAGGCTGCCGTTTCTATTCCAGCTCTATTCAGAGAAAAGCTTTTGGAAGCATAATGCTATTAGTCATACAAAGTGTACAAAGCATAATGCTATCAGTTAAATCTTAACACACAGCACTTACTGCTTACAGCAGACAACCTCTTGCTTTGACAATAAAGTTTTCTTTCAACTGTTATTGAGGTGTTAAGGTTTTGATATACATTCCTCTTTAAAGCACATGTTTAGGAAATCATAATGCTGAAATTGTATTGGTTACAGCCTATAAAATTAAAATATGCAAAACTAAAGGATACCATAACATACTGGGCAAATGACGTAGCTTAATATTAGATGAGGCAAAATGGTAAATTTGGAAAGTCTTGTTTTAGGCTTAACTTAATATTGAAGTCATAATTTATGTGCTATTAAGACTACGGTCACACCAAGGTACAATACTGACCTGTTTCTATACTTTGATTTTATAACCAGCCTAGCAAAAACATTGAGAAATCCGCACAAAAAGCAAATGCATTTTGAAAGTAAAATTACTAAAAGGCACAGTGGTGATTCTATATAAATATATAAATAAAGAGAGAGGCAGACAGACCACAAATCTGTTTGAATTGATAAAAACTTTAGCCACAACATGTAACTATACTCTAGACTTTATTTTTGACTAAGCATCATAATAATGCACATAAACAGTATAAAAGTGATTAACCAAACATTAACAGCGAGTACAGAGACAGGAACTAGAAATGTAAAAGTAATCATGTCAGAAAAGAACATGAAAAACACTTGGAGAGTTTAACAGAAGAAACAAGGCGAGATCAAATATCCGGTCTGGAACAACAGAGCTGATCATCAGAAAACAGACGGGGACATTTTCCCATTAGTCCATTTACATCATTATGCATCCAGTGTCCAGGAACAAAGATGACTGACTAGAGGGAGAAAATAATTAGGAAGATTAATTTTACTGCCATTTACAAAGCTATTAGCCTATAAGTTAAGGAACAACAGACTCACCCGTCTCCTTATAACCTCTACTAGCTCTTCAACGCTTCCTTCAGAGCAGAAACCACTTCAGCGGGATCGGGAAACTTTAGTTTGCGTGGTGGACCCTTCTTAATGCCAGACCACAAAACAACCTCTGCTCAAGAGAAAGAAATACAGAAGCAGTATACATAAATAATTCTTCAGACAACCATAAATTGAATCGTGTTACTCGGTTGGGTTTCTTTCCATGGCAGTCTAACCTTTGTCTCCCTCCATCAGCATGATCTCAAAGCTGTTCCTCCGAGGTTTCTGAGGATTGAGCACCACACAAAGTTCAGGGTGCGAAGCTGCAAGTGCCTCACGCACACCTTCAGCATTCCGCCCATAGACCCGTCAGCTTTTGCTGTAAAATGATTCAATTATAAGTGAGTCTCATATTTATGTAACTACATTTTTACCTCTTTAAATGTTGTTGTTATAAAAAAAATCTAAATAATTCACAAAAATTGTTAAACAAACCGTGCATGAACACATTTTCAGTGTGTCCTCACCAATGCTCAATGACGATCCTTTGTCCCATTTCTTCATCTTTTTTGTCATCTCCATCAAGTTTTTCTTTCTTCTCCACCACTGCAGCTGCTTCTGCATCCACGTCACTCTTCCGTTTCCTACCACGACCTGCATATTAAAGTGCATCAGAGTTGTAGTTTTGCATATATAGGATGATATATAACCAGGGGGAGAGGGTATTTATTTGGTTGTTTTTGCATTTCAAGGATTTTATAAAAGACATAGCCTCCTAATTTGAAATGTATAAATCACAAACTGAAAGGCATGACCATAAACAAGCAGCTTGACTCCCACTGAAGACACATAACGGAACAAATACGAAAACTCATAATGCAACATATTTATATATAAGGCTACTGAGGATATTTAATAATAACTAACTTAGTTAACAGAAACTCGTTCCGTTATAGAGTACTACACAAAAGTTTCCAAACGTGCAACGCACCTGATTTGGCTCGAGTCGCCATTTCTGCAACACATGACGTGAAGAGAGTTTGGCGGGTTTTATTAAAAGAAAAAAAGTGAGACAAAACACTGCCACCTTTTGGTGTGGAAAGATTCTTGTCTGTAATCTGTACCAGATCATTAAACTAATCTTTTAAACAAAAACACAGACAGGGGGAAAACTCAGTAATAAAAACGTCAAAACAGCACATACATTTTGTAATCGCTGTTATATAGTTAAAATAATCACAGATACAACTTCAGAGTCAAAACCATAGATCTTGTTGGTCATTGGTGAACCCCTACATGACATCATCTACACGCGACACGACGACAGCATTACTACTGTGTGAAGAAAGGAGGAATAATTTCCCATATAAAAGGGCATAACTTAGTTTAAATTTCTAGGCATGTTATGGTATATTTAATAATATTATTTGCAACGTCCGACCTCCAATTATATATTAAGCAGGCCAACGTCAACAAGATAATATTATCTGAACTTATTTAACACACCGGTCATCTAAATAAAACACGGTAACAGTTATTTGCCGAGGTAAATTACAAAGGGAGCGAATTAAAACAGGTAAAGTACATAATTTATTATTTTCTCATCTTAAAGAATACAAGTACCTATCTATATTCCCGTTTCTGAACATCCTAGTTCTCTGTCTATCACAGCCATGACTGCAGAAGCTTCAGAAAAGTCAGCGGAGGAGGGCATGAGCTCGTCGGGCACCACTGGCACCTCAGGTACGCGGTTTGACCTGGAGAAAGAGACAGAACTGCGTTTTGAGGTCGAAGCAGGAGAACGAGTCCAGCTCGAGCTGTTGTCCGGTCTGGCAGAGGTGTTCGGATCCGAATTGAACCGAAATAAGAGGTACACTTTTGGGCCAGGCTCTAAGATTGCTGTGTTCACCTGGCAAGGCTGCAGTGTGTCTCTGTCAGGCAAGACGGAGGTGAGGGAGGTTAACAGTGACAGTGGATGTATATAATGGCATGGAATGCTAAATCAATTCAAACAAAAAAAAACTTTTACTTAGCTATAACAACTATGCATTCAATTGAACAAAAAATTACAGTAAAAATATATTTTTAAAGTTATAAAATATAACCATTTGAAATAAATGCTGTTCTCTTAACATTTTATTCATTAAATAATCGTAAAAAAAAAATCACACTTTCTACAAAAATATTAAGCACAACTGTTTTGAAGACACACACACAAAAAACACTCCAGCAACAAATCAGAGTATTTAGGATGATTTCTCAAGGATGTGACACTGAAGACTGGAGTAATGGCTTGTAAAATTCAGCTTTGCCCTCACAGGAATAAAAAAAAATATCATAATAATATAATATAAATATAGCCATGGTGAGTGTAAGATAATAAATTAAACATTAAAAATATTTTACAAACTCCTTATGAACTTTTGAACAGTAATGTATATTTAATATAACAAATTAAACATGTTTTGTTGTCGTAGGTAATGGTTGTTGGACCAACTGATGTGGGAAAGTCAACAGTATGTCGAGTGTTGCTGAACTATGCTGTGCGACTGGGCCGAAGGCCTACGCTGGTCGAACTGGATGTCGGCCAGAGTAGCGTAAGTAAATTAGGCCTGGATGATCAATGCAACATCGGCTAAACATTACAGGCTTGTGAGCCATGATGCGTTATATGCATGTTTAATTGTTCTGGTCTATAGGTCTCTGTGCCTGGAACTATGTCAGCTCTGTGCATCGAGCGTCCTGCTGATGTAGAAGAAGGTTTCTCTGTGCAGGCTCCGCTTGTCTTTCACTTTGGCTCTACCACACCAGGAACAAACATCAAACTTTACAACAAGGTAATGACAAAATTGCGCTTAAGGGAGTGTTGGCTTTACACTTCAATGATAAACTGAGCTTTGGCCTATAAATTATTTGAACAGATTGAGCTTGGCACAAAATTGAAAGTTCCAAACTATCCTGGCACTGTTTAATCAATAAGTAGGAGCAGATGCATTAATCTTTTCTTAATGCAGCTCTAATGTCTTGTTCTTCTGCAATTGTTAACACTAAAACAATAAAGTCACTTTATGTAGCAGGAACTGAAGAAGTAATACTCACCAGTTGCATGATGACATGACACCGATGGTATTGGTATTACTAGAGTGAAAGTGTTTACACTTCATGTATATTCTTGGTCCATCAGTGCATGTCATTCTAAATTTAAAAAAAATGAAATGGACTTTCAGTATTCATGCATAATAAAACATTAGTAACTTTTTTAATATTACCATTTCTATTGTTTTGTTGTTGTTGTTTTTTTTAGTGTGATTTTTTTTTTTTTTTTTTTTTGGTCAAACCTTCAATATTTTGTGCAGCTTTTGTGCTTTTCCTAATTTTTAATTTTTACGAAATAATACTTTTATTCTGCAAAGATGAATTAAATTGATCAAAATCGACACTAAAGACTAACACTGCTGCGCTAAAATAAAATAATTTATAATAATAATTTCAAATAAATGTTGCTTTTTTTTTAATAATCCAATAGTTCAAATAATCCTGAAAATAAAAACTGCATCATAGTTTTCCCTAAAATATTATGCAGCATAACTGTTTTCAACATTGACATTGCTAATACATTTCTTGAGAACTGTATTATCATGTAAGAATGATTCTGAAACATTATAGTAATTACTGCTAAAAATACAGCTTTGGCATCACATGAATAAATATTTATTATTAGTCATTTTAATTTGTAATAATACTTCACTGTTTGTTTTTTTTGTTTTGTTTTTTTACAATTATGCAGCCTTGCTGAGCCTAAGAAATTTGTGTATGTTAGATTACAGATGTAAACTGGGTTGTGAATGCTGTTTCATGTTGACTTTAATTGGTTCAGTATGAATCATCCAGACATATTGATAAAATGTGTAATAATGAGTCTCTTCTATTCTCTTTGGGTGTGTAGCTGACTTCCAGTCTTGCAGAAGTGTTTTCTCAGCGCTGTGAGGTGAACCGCAAGGCTAGTGTGGGTGGCTGTATAATCAACACCTGTGGCTGGGTCAAAGGTTCAGGCTACCAGGCTCTGGTCCACTGCGCCTCAGCTTTCCAGGTGGATGTTGTTATAGTCCTGGACCAGGAGCGTCTCTATAATGAGCTTAAACGTGACCTGCACACTTCGTACGTGTCGTCCTCCTGCCAAAGTCTGGCGTGGTGGAGCACTCCAAGGACTGCCGCCGAGAGTCACGGGATGAAAAGATCCGGGAATACTTCTACGGCTTCCGTGGATCTTCCTTTTATCCTCATGCTTTTGATGTGCGCTTTTCAGATGTGCGTATTTACAAGATCGGTGCACCCTCAATTCCAGACTCCTGTCTCCCTCTGGGTATGTCCCAGGATGACACCCAGCTCAAACTCGTCCCAGTCAGCCCTGGCAGGGATTTAACCCACCATGTGCTCAGTGTGAGTTCAGTGGATGATGATGCCGAGGTGGGTGCAGGACAGAGCAGGGGGATTTTAGAGAGTCCTGTGTGTGGCTTCGTAGTTGTGACAGCGGTGGACACACAAACTCAGGTGATGACTGTACTCTCACCAGCGCCCAGACCCCTGCCGCGACACACTCTGCTCATTATGGACATTCGTTTCATCGACCTTAAATAGACGCATATAAGTCTAGCAGAGATCTCTGCTCAAACGGACATATCTTTTCACATTTGTTAAGTTCTTACAAAATATTTATAGGTGTGTATAATATTTTAAAGGACACATTTTAATTATTATGTATATAAGTAAAAGCTTCTGTATTTATTTATTTATTTATTTATTTTATATATAAATTCAACTGAAATTTCATCTGTCCTTCTGAACAAACAATAAAACAAACTGAAACCTGTTTGACTACAAGTCATTCTGCATGCCATTTTTTTTCTTTCAATTTAAATTACTTCCTTTGATCAAACAAATTGCGCAATTAATTATTTTGGCACGCTATATATTGTGTAGACAAGAATCTATTCCGGATCTTTTTCTGCATGTCTTATACCGGTGTCCTGAAACGATGCTGCGGTCGAATAACATGATGATGATGCCTCGTTAAGGGTTTATTTTTGGCTTATCAGACTCTGCATCGGATAAACGACTTGGGGAGTTTTCAGCCCCGGGCGTACACAGATCAAAAGCCGTTTCCCAGGCCGTGGAAAGACATGGAGATTAAGGGAGAGAGAGGATAGAGAGAGCTGAATCTCCTCTCCCATCAGATAATACCGCTGCCCCGGGCCGGGATGCAGAAAACACACCGAGTTTCAAAATCGCAGGATGTGTGAATAAACGCCAGCCATTTAAAGCACGTAAACATTCGGGATAACCGATACTGAGTGAGTATATACAAGTGGATGACATTCATAATAGAGGTGTTGTTTGTGTAAATGCGTTTAGGCAGGTCGCTGTTTGGTTTTGCTCTGTTTCGGCATCGAATCGATTTGGCCGCATTTGAGATTACTTCAGTGGACGCTCTAACAATTGGTGTCCGAGGCTTCACGATGCGGCCTAGTAAGATGGAACGGAATACACTAAGGGAAAAGTTAAAATATGTTATTTTGGTGTGGTTTATAAGGTAATTTTGCTACTTATTAATCAATATGCAGCATTCTTGTTTTTTTTTTGTAATCCAAATCGTCATGTTTTACCTCGTTAGGGAGTGTTTTGGAGGACGATATTAATACCTGAGATGATAAGCTAACAACAAAAATCGGACACAAACGTAGTGGTTTTGACTCACATTTTGCCTTTTTGTCTTAAATCGTTTATTCTTTGATATTCAGCTAACCCGTTTGGTTTGTGTTTTTGCTGTAGTGAATTGCTGTCACCTAATGAGTTGCCTTCTTAGACATAATCTTTGGCCATTGTAGTGCGTGCAATCCACATATGATGCCTTGAAATGCTGTCTGTGTAGATAAGCATCTCACAAGGCTTTTAAATGTTGATTTATTCTTCCTCAAAATACACTGTATTCATCTATATAACTTAACTTGACTTATAAACACCATCGCGAGATTTTTTCCTTTGAAAAAAAAAAAACGACAACTAAAAGCAATAAAGTCACTTTTTATTATCTTATTAAATTGTTAAAATGACAATTGTGGTTCAGTGACATACTAGCATCATTTACAGATTGTTACTGATTATTTGGTCCAATCAGATATCATCTGACATCCATCATCCAGTTCATCATTGATTAAAAGTTGATGTTCAGATATGATTGAACATGTTTATGAATTGACCAAATCTATATATAATTCCCATGTGAAGTGAATTAGTTTTCAGGTTGGCACTGTGAATGAAGAGAGCAGGAGTAGCTACAAGAAAAGGAGATTACGAGTGGTGTAATACGGCTTGTGTATGCGAGCCTCAAGGTCACTGTGTGGTCATTGTGACTGCAAACCCAAGGAGAAAATGGGATTGTAAATGGAAGATGGGGTTGTATTGTATACACAAAACCTGGTGGAGGATACAGTAAAAAAAAAAAAGAGGCACACCCTTTCCTGGTGAGTGAGAAGTTGTGACAGGGCAGCAAAAGCATGATCGGGTTTCAACACGATGTGTGTGTACACAGATGAAGGTTTCACAATTCATTGCTTTGTTTCGCCCTAGTTCATGTGATCATTCGTATGATATGGGCTGCTTGGAACCAGTATGGAGAACTTAAAGAATGTGTAAGATCAGGTCATGAGTGCTTCTATACATCTTTAATTATCTTTTCTTCTTACAGATACTGATCAGGCCTGTTAAGGAATCAGAACAGAGGAGGGCGGCATTTTAGACGCGTCAATCTCATCCTTGTGAGGAAGAAAGGCCTCATGGGACGCTATGCAGGGTTAAAATGTTTTTGCACACTCATGAGTTACCACAACCAGAAGTTTTCAACCACGGACACAAACAGATCGTGTGCAGTTGTGATGGTGGACACGTACTCTGGCATGGGCGTACATTTTTCACACATGGACGTCTGAAACACAAGTTATCATGTGGATATCTGCACTTGCAAGATTCATGTGACTTTGTGAACCGTGTTTTTCTGCCAGTTTGTCTCTCATCAAAGTGTGAGCGTAGATCACCTCAGAGTGGAGAATGAGCTCTCATTTAGGACACAAGGACATCAAGAGCTCCGTTTCATATTTTGTACTCGTAATTACGATCTTTTCTTAGACTGAATGTTCCGGAGGGAATCCAGACTCCACTGAGACTGTAGAAAGAGAGTCGTATAGTTTGTCTTGTAGTTTTTTTTTTTTTTTTCTCCTTATACTTTTTTTTCACCTCCCATCAAAACAGATTTTTTTTTCTTTTTCTTTCTGTAGTCTGACGTCATGCTCGCATGCACTCATCTGCTGTGATGCTTTGAGAGATTGGAGACCGGTCTCTGAGCGAGTACTGTGTGACTGCCTCAACTCAAGTTGCTGCTTCCTTTGAGTTCTTTCTGATCTAACATGGGGCTTCCCGGAGATTTGCACTAAAAGAGCTTTGCTGGCACTTGATTTTCCTTTTTATTGACCAAATCTTGTTACATTCAAGCCATATGAACTTATTTTTAATCAAACTAGAGATATTTTTGTATTACAGTAAAGTCATAGAATCGCGTATTATGTGTATCTATTTAGTCATATATTTTTTATGTATCAGCACAGACGTATACAAAAAGACATCTGCACTATTGTATGTTAACGTTTGTTTTTTGGAAAGAATTGCACCTTGATTTATGAGAACATAATCTGTTTCACTAAATCCATGGCTACACACCATCCTCACTCAGGTGGGAGACGACTTTCCTTCGCTCTCTGACGCCTCCCCCTGGTCCCCAGTTTTTTTTTTTGACGCCTCCAAATGCCTGTGGGTCTCAGTGTGGACGGGGCTCTGGGATACCCCTCCCCATCCCGCCCGTTCCGCCCCAGTCACTATGTGCCTGTGTCCGCAGCAACCGCCTTCCTTGTGGGGGCCTCGACGCTGTTTCTTTGTTTCACGTGAGTAGAACCTAAATACATTAAAACAGAAGTCGAATAAATATATATATTTGTAAGTGTGATGTGAGGCATCTCTGTGCAGATGTCCGTGGCTGGCAGAGCGGTTCTCCTCCTCCATTCCGCTCTATAATGTTGTGGTCTTCCTCTTCACACTGGCCAATTTCTGTATGGCCACATTCATGGACCCCGGTATCTTTCCTAGAGGTACACACTTATGTTTTATGAAGTTTAGACTGGGAAAACGTGAGTAAATCCTACTTCGTTTTTTGAAGGGGGCTGAGGAGAAATATCCTTTATACACGATCTTAAAGATTGCGAAATTAGTTTAATGATAATTAAGTTTCCTCTGATAGATCTATATCAGTATTTATGTTATATTAATTTACTAATAGCAGTTATCATAGTTATTACCCAAAAAGTGTTTTCCTATTATCAGTAAAAACAGTATGATCAAATGTACACCGCTGTTTAAAAGTTAAGAGTCAGGAAAAACTTTTTTCGGAAATGAATCAAGGACAGATTAAATGGATCAGAAGTGACAGAAAAGACATTTATAATGTTGCTAAAGATTTCTATTTCATATAAATGCCATGCTTATTTATGAAGATATTTATTAAGAATCTTAAATGTATCATGGCTTCCAAAAAAATATTAACAGCACAACGGTTTTCAACACTGATGATGTTTCTTGAGGAACAAATCAGCGTATTGATTTCTGAAGGATCATGTGACACTGAAGAATTCAGCTTTGCCATCAAATAAATGTATTACATAAAGAAAAATAAAATGTTTTAAATTGTAATATTTTACACCGTCACCGTAATGAAAACATTACAAATTTTACAGACCCCAAACGTTTGATCAGTAGCATATTTTCCAATTACATTTTTATGCACGTTAAAATATTCATTAAAATAAACATTACTTTCACATGTCGTAAGTATCATATAAATGAAACCTCATTGGTGCTCAAATTAGACTTAATTTTCTTAAATGCACAATATACTTTTCTTATATTTTTGTGGTGCTGTACAGTATAATGTGCAGTTTTTATGAGATTGTATGTTTCGCAGCTGAAGAAGATGAGGACAAAGAGGATGATTTCCGGGCTCCGCTTTATAAGACGGTGGAGGTGAGGGGCATTCAGGTGCGGATGAAGTGGTGCTCTACATGTCGCTTTTACAGACCACCGCGCTGTTCACACTGCTCCGTGTGTGACAACTGTGTGGAGGTACATGCACATTCGTCATAGGTTCACACTAAACAAACCCTTTAAGTGTTTCGATTTGAGCCTTGACCTCTTTTGTCACGCATGTGTGTTTGTGTTTAGGAGTTTGACCACCACTGCCCATGGGTGAATAACTGCATTGGCAGAAGGAATTATCGTTATTTCTTTCTGTTCCTGCTCTCGCTCACTACTCACATTATGAATGTGTTTGGCTTCAGTCTGCTGTACATCCTCCATCACACTAAACATCTGGACCAGGTGGACTCTGGAGTCACGTATCCTTTACGTACATAACGCACTCATATATGCATGTAATCTCATGGATGCACATCAACCTCTTCATTGTTCTCTGGTATCCTTAATGCACTACTCAGTATGGCGGTGATGTGTGTGTCTGGTCTGTTTTTCGTCCCGGTTGCGGGACTCACTGGGTTCCACATTGTGCTTGTTGCCAGAGGGAGAACAACCAACGAACAGGTGTGTGTTCGGGTGTGTCCCTTGTCCACATTGTATGTGTTTGGTCAAACAGAATGATGTTAATTGGTCTGCCTGATTTCTAAGGGTGTGTTCTCAAATGTTCTCTCTTCACCCTCAGGTCACTGGGAAGTTCAGGGGTGGCGTTAACCCCTTCACACACGGGTGCTTAAAAAACATTGCACACGTGCTGTGTGGTTCACAGGCTCCCAGGTTCACAAATCTTACTTCATAACCCATAAAGATGTGTTTTGGAGATCGGTTTGGATTTAAAGTTCTAATTCTATACGCACGTTTTTGTACAGGTATCTTGGTCGCTTGCGAAAGCCTCATTCTGTTGAGGTCCAGCCACCATTCCTGCGGCCCCCTCTGTCAGAAGCCCAACTAGAAGCTAAAGCTGTGGATAATGGCATCCAACAGGTACAAACACATTATCATACACTTAGTTTTTTATGCTAACTGTCATGGTTGGCAGTGGCAGAACTGTCCAAGTGGATTAGGTTTGTAATACCATTTACACAGCACAAAAAAAAAAAAAAAAAAAAAAATTGCAATTTGTTAACATATATGTGAAATATCTCAGATAAGAGTAGGTTTGTAAAATCCCTTTAGATGAGTAGGCTATTTTAAGAGTTGCTCTGTGTGTGTGTGTTTGTGTGCGTGTACACTTCAGTCTAAAAGTAGTTTGGAGATAATGGAGAGTCAGTCCACTGATGCTGATCCCCCTCCACCACCTAAACCAGAGCACAGATACCCTGGGATGCCTCACACACAAAATGAAGGTTAGTGCATACACAGACATTTTATAACTGTCAGATCATTTACAGCATTTTTGGGCTGTTATGAAGCATATAGATGCTAAGGTCATCTTAAATGGTCATATTTTATGTATTTGAGGTCTGAGATGTGGGTACGGTAAAGATAGAGGGCAAACATTTTGCATTTTATTTCAGCATTGCCTTCTAACCAGCCAGTATTGTCTTAAATAGCCTGCATAGCACTTCATCTTTTATAACATGGGATTTTTACCAAATAAATTCAATATTTATTTTTTTGTAAAATATTGCAACAAGGTGTAAAAAATATATATATATATATATATTATTTATGTTTGTAAAATTACAGTTTTGGACATAAGGTAATAAAAAAAATACCTTAAAGTAACTACAAATGAGCAATGCAAAGCAAATATCTTTAAAAGAAATTCAGTGTAGTTGTATTCATTTTATAATTTCTAAAAGAATTTTTAATCTATATGGGCCATATTATAAATATTCAAATAAATATTTAGCTTTCTTCCAATCAGAGTGCAGCTTGCTGACCGAGGCTCCACCCACACCTTCATTGTATAAATACAGGCCGGCCTACAGCAGTCCAGGAAAAAACCACACGGCCTCAACACATTCCAGCAAGGTAAGTCTGAGTGCAGTATCCACAAATACAGGCAAGGTCAGGTACTGAAACGTATACAACCGTAATCTACTGCACTTGAGGTTTGCATTGCATTTTTTTCTTTTTGCATTGAATCCTTTTATTATTTTTCTTGAATATCTGAAATCACTGGCAGTCAGTGAGCGAGTAAGTTTAAATGTGAAATATCCATTGTTATGGTGTGTTTTGCACCTTGCTCTTGTGTTTCGTCATTTTGACTCTGCAGTTGTTGCGTTTGATTCAAGCTGGACTCTTTCCTGTTGCTGTTTTCCTCTCGTTCTGAAGCATAACTTGAATCCTTCCCTTTCCTTCATCCATTCTGTAAAAATGGCATGAATTTAGTGTCAAATTCTCCTTGATGTTTTAAGCATAATTTATGTGCATTCATACAGTCCTACTGAGCCCCCTAAGGGGACATGGTGATGGAAAAAATATGAGATGGGAGAAAATATGAGAAAAAAATGTTTCAAAGTTTTTGTTCATTCACATTTTTTTTTTTATTTGCAATGCTTTTGCACTCCCCCAAGAAACTTTTGAGTTTCCTAGCAAAACTGTTGCAGTCGTTCACCACACTTTCCAGTTTTTGGAGGTTTGTATGGTAAGTGGGGAAAAAAAAGTTTTTTAGAAACTGTATTAAATATTTTTTTTAAATGTCAGAAAAATAAAAAAATAGTGGAAAAATTACATTTTGCTGCTTTTGCATTCACGTTTGCATTCGACCAAAAACCTTTGCATTTGCTCACAAATACTCTTGAGGTAAGGGAAGGAACGTGACGTGTGGCCAAGTATGGTGGCCAAGTATACTTGAAATTTGTACTTTGCATTTAATCCATCAAAGTGCACACACACAACAGTGAGAAGTGAACACACACACACACACACACAGTGAACACACACCCAGAGCAGTGTGCAGCCAGTGCTGCGGCACCTGGGGCGTAGTTGGGAGTTTGGTGCCTTGCTCAAGGGTCTCACCTCAGTCATAGTATTGAAGGTTCATAGGGTTTACCCTCCAGAGTTACAGCTTTAAAAGGAGGAAGGATACCAAAAATCTGTTGCTTGGAATGCAGTTCTGTATCATCTTGCAGAGCCAATTTAGGAGGTGCCATAGTTGCACAGTTAAACCTGTGCAAAGAGTGATGGCAGCAAAGGTTTCGAAATCCTTCATTCAGCTGGGCCCTGACCAGTGTGAGCTCTTTGGATTGGAACTGCTCTTCAATATGGCGGCCATGATTGTTCTTGTCGTGGATTTGTCTTATTAGGAATGCAGTGATAGTTTTGATAGTTTTTCCATGATAATTTTTGCGAGCAAACAAAAAAGTTTTGGAAGTGAATGCAGAAGCATTGAAATATAGTTTGTCCACCAATCTTATATTTTGTCCATCACCATGTCCCCTTAGGAACTCCATACGTCCCTTTATACGGTGTGGTTTCCTCAAACTTTAAGTTGTGTTCCATCTTTCATGTCTGTGGTGATGCCTCAGCTCCTGGGAACGTTTCTTTCTCTCTTTTTCCTCTCAGATGAGTCGAGGGAACAGTATGACCGAGTCTCCCTCTGTCCCCGTCACCACTGGGCAGCCCAGCTACCGCTCAGACCCCAGTTTGTCAAGCCGAGGGGGTGCAGGGTGCCGTGGGGGAGGGGAGGGAGGTAAAGCAGGCTCGGGGGGCCTGGGTGGGGCCTCTACATTCGGTGGGCGATCCTACCCATCTTTTACCGACACCCTACTCCAATCAGCAGCAGCCTCTTGCTCCTCAAGTCTTCGCTCCGCCCATACAGCCCACAATGCCCTCGGGCCTCTCATCTCTGAGGGTACGACCTCCACTAGCTACAAGAGTTTAGCCAATCAGACACGCAACGGCAGCTTGTCATACGAAAGTCTGCTGACACACTCCGAAAGCCCGGAGTTTGAGTCTGCTGCTCACGAGTTGTCCCCGCCCAGACCACACCCTCCGCACTCTCTTAGCACAGCAGCGGGGGCCCCGCCTATTTCAGGGTACACGTCCCCTTTCCTGTCAGCTCAGCAGAGGGAGGGCTCTCTCCAGGCCTGCCCTGCCCCCCTAAGACCCTCCCCCAACAGAGCTTTCCTGCGCCCAACAAGCTCACCCCCTTCTCGGGCTCCGCCCCTTTCTCCTCGGGCTCGCTCATTGGGCTCCCCTCCTCCTGGGCCCGCCCCTGGCCATACACCTTTGGGCAAATCATTGTCCTATGCAGGTGGCGCCGAATTACAGCACCGCCCCTCTAGCTCAGGGGGCGGGACTCCGATGCAGAAGTGAGTAATGCCTGCAGATTTTAGCCGTCTCTCTCTTCCCCCATCAGAAAAACCTGCACGCCTGTGTGTGTGTGTGTGATATGGTCAAGTAGAACATTGAGGTCCAGTGTTCGTGTTTGTATTCATTTGATTTGGTCTCTCTTCTTCTCTTTGTTCAGTAACACTGTCTCTTTCTTCCTGCAACCCATGGCCACTCTGCTGTCCCTTGAATTTCTGTACACACCCTCCATCTTTCTGTTCTTTTTCCTTCTCTGTTCTCTTTCTTTACGTTCATCTGCTTTCTTCTGCCCTCCCCTCCTCCTGCCTTGTGGCCATAAGGATGACTCTGTCTCTGTGCTAAGGTTTGTCTCATTTTGTTTTAAAGTCAACATGAAACTGATATATACATTATTTTAATCGCATTACTAGATTTACATAAGTGCACGTGAAAAAAAATTAGGAAGCTAAGACGACAAAATAAATTTGTAGTTTTAAAAGTCATCTGAAGGAAAAAGTCACTGTAAATGTAGCTTAACACACGCATTAACTTTGAGCTTCCAAACATATCCAGATAAAATCATTTCATGACATTATGGAAATAAAATGGCTTGTGTATGTCGATTCATATTGACTTCAAACTTAGTTTGCGCATGTCTTGCTTGGGTTGTGTCTGTTGCATTTAAACAAACTGTATAATTCCTAGAACACTTTCAATGCATCCACCTTTTTCACATGCATCGTATTTAGGTTAACCTATTTCTATCTGTTTTTTCCCCTCAAACATTCAGCTCGACTATTAAACAAAATGTGGCCAATCATAACACCCCCTCACACAAACCTGTAGGAGGGGTGAAGAAAGTGACTGGTGTTGGAGGAACGACCTATGGGATTTCAGTGTGACTGACAAAAGAGAATCAGGATTCATTCTGCAGTTTTTGCCCTTTTGAGCTTCAGCCAGACGGATGTAAAGCTGCTCAACCAAACATGCAAAAAAGACTACAAGAAGAAATCGTGTTTCCCAGTCAAGCTTCATCAGTCACTATGAAGGACGTACACTGAGAACATGGACCAGTGAAGACAAATCTTCTTTTATCCGTTTTCTGAATATCGATATGGTACACAAATCCCTAAGACTTTCTTAGTTATTTAAAGAATCATTTGGTACTTCAATGTATTCCCTTCCGATTTTTATGCATGACTGTCCAATGATCAATGACCATTCAGCCTTAGCAGGCGGGACCATGTGAGACACACTGATGCCTCGTTCAGAATAACGTCAACAGAAACCACAAGCCTCTCAGCTGTCAGCCAATAAGTATTTGAAAATATGACTACATGAATCACTGTTCAGTCTTGCATATTCCATAGCACGCTTTTTCAAACCCCTAAAGAGACCGTTCAACAAAAATGAAAATTCTGTCATCGTTTTCCAAACCCATATTACTGACTAGATTTTTTAATGAATGTTAATGCTGCTCTTTTACAGACAATTGTGTCCACATACTTTCCTGCTCCAAAAAAAGGCCATAAATCTGGTCAATAGAACTTCGAAAGTCTTCTAAAACAGTGGTTCTCAACCACTTTGGGGAAACATGACTTAAAATGGTTTAAAATAAGAAAATAAAATGTTGTAAAGTCATATGACAGCTGATAGATGCAAAATGCAACAGTTGTTGTGACAAGTTTGAAAACGTTCATGTGTGCTGCTGATCACATAACTTTCATTTTTGGGTGAACGTTTTCTTCTTTTTTGCTATTATTATTTTATACAGGTACAGATATATAAGTATTAAGTTTGATAAAGAAGATAATATTAAGATGCAGGCATATATGATGTTTGTTTTAGGTTGGATAGTGTTTGTCAGATTTATATGGCTGCATCAGCCAGATGAAGTTGTCAGCCAAAGAAACTCGGTCTGTTTGACAGATAGCACACTCGTCAAGTAGGAGTGAATGTGTCTAAAGACACAAGTTACTAGAGCACAAAATATTAAGCGAAAGATTATTTACATTAAGTACTGAATATATTGTATGCAAATTGTAACAATGTGTCGGCGTGTCCACCAATCAAGAGCCACACCCTCTTGACAAATGGTCAGCCAATCACAAGAGAGTTTATTTATTTAGCCAGTGCAAGTACATGCTGGATTCACCATCATATAGATGGGGACATCGATTTTAAAAATTGTCTTTTGTTTTAACTTTTTTTTTTTTTTTTTTACTGGACATTGGTTCAAATAAACAGCCAGAGTACAGTGATTGTCTCCTCATAGATATATAAGTTTGATTGTATTTTTCAATGTGAGAGAATGAGTATGAAATTTTATTTGAACTTACCTGACTTTTGTACAAGAGCACATTCCAACTATCCGCTTGTTTCAGATCAGAGGTCGGTCACGTCTTTTGTCTGCTTTTTGAGATCTGAGGACCGGTCAGTGTAAGATAAACGTTTTTTTTATTATTTTATTTTATATCTTTCATCATTTCCACCATGGCCTTATGATGCCTTTTAACTGTTTTCAAGGGTGTTTCAGTCTGCATAGTTGCTCCTAGAGATGACAGATAGAGGATTGTTGTGTTGGGTAAGAATGCAGACTCGTTTAACCCTTCTGTATTCCTTTAATGCCGCTGACTCTGAGTCACATGAGCAACACGTTTTCAACAGAACAATAAACAACAGAATGAACATGAGCTGAGTTTCCTCATTCTTTATTTCGGTACTATTTTGTCCTGATGTGTCTGATAATCAGAGGCTGTTTCAAGTGTAAATTAAACGTTCAGTACAGGCACCTGTTTAAGTCATATCAAGCACCATCTGCAAACGACATCAGCAACTTGTGGTTTAAGTACTTTTGGGATTTGGTTAAGTACACATGGTAATCCTTTGGCAAAAGCCACTAAGGCTGATCCAAATCTTCTGCTTCTGTACCTTTCTGAGGTCAAGCAATATGCAGACAGAGGCCTCAAGAAATGAACTAAAGCAAAAACCACACCATAAGGAGGCACCAGGCACTGGTTTCAAAAAGAATGATTTTTTTTTTCTTTTCTGATTCTTTCAAATATTTACTCTTAAAGGGGGGGTGAAATGCTCGTTTTCACTCAATATCCTCTTAATCTTGAGTACCTATAGAGTAGTACTGCATCCTTTATAACTCCAAAAAGTCTTTAGTTTTATTATATTCATAAGAGAAAGATAGTCTGTACCGATTTTTCCCGGAAAAACACGAGTGTCTGGAGGCGTGACGTGTGGGCGGAGCTAAAGAATCACAAGCGCGAGTAGGCTTTTGCGTTGAGAGCGTCTGGAAGCTGTACCGACATTACCATGAGGAAAAAACCATCATCCAAAACAAACCATGGCTAACAGTCAGATTCAGCCGTTTATTTATGATCCAGAATCAGATCCAGAGGCTGAAATTTAACAAGAGCAGCAGCAGCAATGACGTCTCTATGTGGTATACTGAAACTGTGTATATTTGCTTAGCGGTTTTGGAAAATGACTAAGTTCCACTTCATGTCGTCTTTTTTTTTTTTTTTTTTTTTTTTAAGCTGTACATGTGGAAAGTGCAGTTTGATGACAACATCGCAAGTTGTTTACTTGATGTGCTTACGCGCCGATAGCTAAGTTAACAACACAGAGATATTTGAAGCAGTTTTACTCACCGCATGCGGTTCCAACACACGATCGTCACCCTTTTTCGTTGGGAGTGCATTTTCCTTAAGAAATAAATTATATGCAAATCCAGAGCATCAAATTGGGCCTTGTTTGTAAAACAAGCATCTTCAAAATGCAGGGAACAAACAAAAACACTTGCACAACTCCATCGATGCTCTGTAAAAATAAACCATCCACTGGTCCCTTAATGCTGTTTTTTTTGGTAATCTGTGCTGGGTTGTCTTGCCCTGGCAACCAAAAACACACTCCTTTTGTGACATTTCGCGACGCTCTCGCTCTGATCAGTGAAGTCTGTTGTGCTCTCAGTGCTCTGCTCTACAGGAGCGCACGCTCTTCCGGCAGACGTGCCCTTAGGACCCATATAAGGAAATTCCACTCCATCTAACGTCACACAGACCCATACTCGAAAAAAACTTTCTGAAACTTGTGACAAACCGGAAGGAGTATTTTTTCAACAGAAATATTCCTTCAAACGTACAACTTAATTTTTGAAACTTTGTCCATGTTTAGCATGGGAATCCAACTCTTTAACATTGTAAAAAACTCAGTATGCATGAAATAGCATTTCACCCTCCGCTTTAATTAAATTGATTGTAGGGGAAACATTATTAAGTGGTTATTTTAGATGGAAGCCCAAACCTGCATAAATGTAATAATAGGGAAATAAAGAAATCGATATTTCTTGTTATATGTATGTGTTATATGTTATACTTGTTATATGTAGCCATTTTTACATTTTATTCTCACATGTATTTATTTCCATATTTATTTCTAGAAGACAGCAAGTGAGTAATACAAAAAACGAAATAAACTTTAAAAGCATTTTTAATTTTCAACTGAAAAATGTACATTTGTATTTGTGTAGCAGAGGCAAGCCATAACATCAGCAAAGATATTTATCATTTAAAAATATCATAATTATTCTGGTTAATACAAAACGATTCATTATATACAGGCTTTTCAATCTGGTAAAACTGCTTAGAGGAAAATACATTCATTTATAAAAGTCTAAATTATATGTTAAAAGTCCAGTTATCATAGTCAAGTTCCGTATTAATTTAAGACAATGACAAAGTTATTCAAACCACTACAATACAATATTATTTAAAAACACGTCATGCAAAAAAATTACATTTATGTCATCAGTTATTCACCTGCATGCAATTTCAACTTGTTTTTCCTCTGCATATCATTAAGGTCCATTTTATAGACAAAAATATCTTCACAAAATATTTTATGTTCAACAAACAGATGAAAGAAAGTCATGCGAGTTTGGAACAATATGACGGTGAATCATTTATAACAATGTCATTTTTAGGATGAACCGCTATCCCTTTAATAAAAAAGTAAATCCAGAAGAATCAAGTACACATCAGTGGATCATCACAGTCTGAACTGAGCTCGTTTTACCTGTAACCATCACCTGAAGGCATGGCAAGCTGGTGTCAATGTAAAATGACTAAGCAGTTACTGATGCTGATGGGTCGCCAATTAACTGAAAAGAAATCAAATCAGCTAGATTATAAAAATAATATTACCAACCAAGAGCGCTTACACATATTTCAAGCAATCAAAGACTCATTTTATTCAAACTGAGTGCAAAAAAAATGAAAAACACACTTAAACAGGGGGCGTAAATGCATGCTGATCTGGCAGCTGGTGGTACCAGGCAACTAGTGTCATCATCTATCTCTTTCTCCTTAAACATGCCAAGATCCTGTCTAGCGTGCTTTAATATTACAGCACTGAAGCTCTTCTATCCCAGTATCCTCTGCCCTGGCATCAGAGCCCAGAAGAAGCAAAGACGGTCAGCCAAACTCAGACAAACAAAAAGACCTCAGACGTTTGTGAATGCAGACACAGATCAGTCTCATACACAGACGGTGACTACCCGAGATGGGAACAGATAGTCTCAGAGGATGAAATGGGGGGAAAGGGAGGAGGAGAAGGCTTACGTTTTCTTCTCTTTGTCTTTTTTGAGGGCAGAGGAGCCTTGAAGAGACTGTAGGGTTTCAGCAGCCACTTTCCTCCTGTTGAAGGTGTTCATTTCCTCCTCTAAATCTCTACGCTTCTCCTCCAGGTTCCTCTTCTCCTCCTGATGTGTACGTTTCAACATCTCAAATCTCTCATGCAGCTGGGAATACAGAACAAGATACTCAGTATTTTATTTCATTTGATTTATTTTTATTCCAATATTATTTAACCGATTAACACAAGTGCTGAAATACTTGTTTTAATTATTTTAATATTTTAATTCCATTATTATTTAAACGATCAACACAAGTGCTGAAATACTTGCCACTGTATTTACTTTAATCATAAAGGGTTTATTGTATATTTAAAAAATATTTTAAGCATATTTAAATAAAAGGTGACATGTTTTTATCCGTTTTGTTTTCGATTTTATTATTTACTAAAATGCTATATTTAAATATTATTTTTTTTATAATAAGTGACAAGTATTTAATTAAATATTTTATTATTCAAATAAAGTGAATTCATTTCAAGTTAATAAAAACATTTTTAAATAGATTTTGTTACTGTTAAAGTAAAAAACTTACTATTGAACTATTATTTTTTTTTAGTTTATTTAATTAAAAAGTATGTTTTGTATGTAAGTGTTTTTATTTCAAATTTTAATAAAAAGTGACAAGTATTTAAATATTTACTTTTAAATAAAATGCACAAGTTTTTAAATATTTTGTCAATCAAAGGGGACAAAATTAAATTTATTTAATGAAAACTGACAAATATTACTTTTTTATTATTATTTCAACCTAAAGCAATGTCTGCATTACAGGCAGATATAATGTAGTTTTACATGACCATTTCTATTAGATTAAGGCTAGTACAAATTACATACTGTCTTGAAATTATGCCTTGAAAATGTATTTCCATAAAAAAATAAATAGTGGTTCTTACCTCTCTCTCCTTCTCTTTTAGTTCAGCTTCTGTCTCCTTCACTTTGTTGACAAACATCTGTCTCATCTGCTCCTCCTTGAGTTGTAACTCACCAATGAATTCCCTCCTCTTGGCCACGTATGTCTCCTGCAGACTGTATGTGAGGACAGATGTTTCCGCTCACTTGATGCCATGACTGTGACGACTATGCAATTTTTCATATGAATTGACTTCCTGTTTTATTACATGTTCTTGTTGAGAAGTCGTCGCAGTACCTGAAGGGTTCGCTGTCAGGGTCGGTGTCTTTGAAGCCCATCTCCTCCAGTTTGCAGCGGCGGTACAGCTCATAGTGTCTGGCGTGGGTCTGTTCTCTCAGGTCCAACATGTTGACACGAATTAGCATCTCTCTCAGCTTTACAAAGTCACAGTGACTCTCGTTCTCCACTGAGGACAAAGCCCAGAAATCATACCTTCCCCAATAATCTGGTGTAGTTCTCATGATGTAATCGAGATACAGTTTGCTGCTTGTTTTGCGCTAATGTTAAACTACAGGAGGCACTGTCTAAACAGAAATACTGTGTTCTTATAAGAATAGTTTTGTTTGAAAATGTTGTCATCATTTACTCAACCTCATCTCATTCAAAATCTGTATAGGTTTCTATCTTATGCTGAACATAAAATATGATATTTTGAAGAATGCTGGTAATCAAACAGTTGATGGACCCCATTGACTTCCATAGAATTTCTTTCCCTATGAAAGTCAATGGGGACCAACAACTGAAGAAAAGAAAAAAATTTATTCTATGTACTATGTACTATTAGCAGCAATACCTACCCTGCACCACTCCCCATGGGTACTGTCTGGCCCGCACCATTTTGTTCCCAATTTGAACCTCTTCACTGCTTCCAATCACAGCAAAAGGGAGATGTGCCTGCAACACAAGTCAATGGTGCAACATTAAAGATGCCAGTGTAAGAGCATATACTGTAGTGTGTGTCTGTTCGGATCAATAGCAAAACATCATATCTGATATTAATTCATCTATTTTTACTCAAGCTTCTCTTACATTCATAGAAGAGTTTATTTCAGCCACAGCTTCATCATCTGTTGGGAACTGGTAGATCTGAACACCATTGCTGACCAGTTCGCTCATGATCTTGATCTTAAATTTCTGAAGCTCGCTCTTGGATATAGTGTCTGCCTTCGCTACGATGGGAATAATGTTGACCTGTTTGGGAAGGAAAAATATGGATGAATACGATGAGGTAGATTATATATAACATAAACTTTGTGAACACTGTACCTTGCTGTCCAGCTTCTTCATGGTAACTAAGTCCAGAGATTTCAGCGAGTGACCGGTGGGAGCAATGAAATAGAGGCAGATGTGGATGCGTGAATCGTGATAGTTATAAAGGGAACGTTTAATTTTAAGTTCTTCTTCAAGGAAGTTTTCAAACTGAGCATCAATGTAGTCCACAATGGGTTTATAACTGCAGAGAAACAAGAAGCTTTAGTATTTCATTATCAATGTCAGCGGGTTACTCATTATATTTAACTTGAGTTTCAAGTATTACCTTTCTTCTTTATTAACCTGGTCGCCAAATCCCACAGTGTCTACAATTGTTAGCTGTAAATCCACATTGCTTTCCTGCAGGGTGTATGTTCTGGGGCGCAAATGCACACCATTCTTGAAGTGACTGGCCTCTTCGTTCTCAAACGTTGTGTTAAATAGTGTGTTCATTAATGTAGATTTGCCTATGCCAGTTTCACCTGTAAGAGAGGGCACAGTCTTTTGTATCGATTTGATTATTTACCTACCAGGTCTGCAGAAGCTTAAAAGCACTTTATCCTCACCTACGCAGAGAATGTTGAAGCTGAATCCTTGGCTCACTGATTTGCTGACCAGCTGATCAGGAAGACTGTCAAAACCCACATGACCGCTGAGAGAGAGAGTCCTCATCTCCTCACTCTGAGAAATGACAACAGCGAAAACAAGTTTGACATGACATAGCAGGACTTTTTGAGCGTGTCATTACAAGTGCCTTTGTAAAAATGTTCAATGTACAAAATTATATTATAGTGGATTAAATTTTTTATCAAAAACATTTAGGCCTAAACTTGTTTGCAAAAACACTTAAAAAGTCTATGGGACAGTCACAAGCCTCCCGGTTTTCATCCAAAAAATCTTGAATTGTGTTGCGAAGGTGAACGAAGCTTTTACGGGTTTGGAACGACATGGGGGTAAGTGATTAATGACAAAATTTTCATTTTGTGGTGGAGTATTCCTTTAAGTTAAAGTGCAGTTAAATTCTGTCTTTTTAAAGTATTATTCATTGTATTATTTAATAATTAGGGGTGCTCCGATCACGATCGGCCGATCGTTAATGCGCATCTCGTCAGTAAAGCCGGTTTTCTAATCAGCGGTTAATTGCATCAGGTGCGTGGTTTCTCATAGAGTAGCTGTTACTACACAGAGCCGTTGTTAATAGAGAAGATGCACCAAAAAACGCTGAAAATGAAGTGGATTTGCGCATCTTCTCTATTAACAACGGCTCTGTGTAGTAACAGCTACTCTATGTGAAATCACGCACCTGATGGAATTAACGGCTCATTAGAAAACCGGCTTTACTGACGAGATGCGCATAACGATCGGCCGATCGTGATCGGAGCACCCCTATTAATAATCAATTAAACAGTAAATATATACACGTATTGAAGTTTGCCTAAGTAAGTTCCTTAACAGTACAATTATATTTAATATTAAATCTAATAATATATCACATATTTTCTAGTGTTCAAATTTTTGCAGTTGGAATAATTTGTTTTAGAGATATTGGCAGATAAAGACATTTGTAATTTCATAAGATTTCTATTTAAATGGATTATGTTCTTTTGAACTTTTTATTGATCAAAGAATCCTGTAAATATAATGTATCTCAGTTTTCACAAAAATATCACACAGCACAACTATTGTCAACATGGATAGAAATATCAAATCAGCATATTAGAATGATTTCTGAAGAATCGTGTGAAACTGAAGACTCACTCTTAAAAAAAGGGTCCTTCACAGCGATGCCACAGAAGAAACATTTTTGGTTCGACAAAGAACCATTAAGACAAAGGTTCTTTAAAGAACCATCTCCTTCTTAACTTTTTATAATCTAAAAGAAATCTTCTTTTGCCACTTGCATAATGAAGCACCTTTATTTTTAAGAGTGCTTTTTAAAAATTCAGTTTGCCATCACACAAATGAATTGCATTTTAAAATATATTCAAATGAAAATGTTTGTTTTTAAATTGTAATAATATTTCAAAATATTTTCAGTGCTCCGTCACAAATATAAGTCCAGTGTGTCTATTAGTTCATGGGAGATACTGATCATCAAAGCGGAAAAGCTGATCCATGTCAGTTTGAAAGTAACTGAGCATATTGGTATGCATGAACCCGGGTTTGAGTCTCGATCACAGAGAAAAGCAGCATGCTGAGGTATTCAGAGCTCCTCACTCTGTACAAACACAAGGAAGTGTTTCACACAGCCTTCATCTGTTCCACTGCCCCAGTATTCTTAACACACACACTGGGGCACAAAGGACTCTTTATGCAGCCTGTGTTTCTCACTAACTGAAGGCTTCCACTGCTTTTGCCCTAGGAAACATCCTTTAAGGGACGGGTTTACAAATGCAACAAGTTAAAAGGCATTTTAAAATCGTAAATGAACAGTATTAGGATGATAATCTAGCACAAATGTAAAAACGTTACAGACATGGAATGCATGTTGACTGAAGAAGACCTGAAGAACCAAAGCTGATCTACTTACAAGAGCTAATCAGCTTGAAATGACTTTGACAGTGGATTTAACCAGAGAAAGACCCCAATGTTAAACTATAAATATAAATTACAAGCATATGCACACACACACAAAAAAATCCATTGCAATCAACAAATTTACTGCACATATTAGCACATAAATACAGGCAAATTATGAAATATGCAAAAGTTTGAATCATCTCTGACCAACTAATCCAGTCTTCCTACCTCTTGCTGCTCACATTGCAACTTTATTAAGAATATGCATACCATATTTAGAAAAATAATATGCAGTAAATATAAAAGGCAAAAAAACTTACAGGATATATGTTTACATCTGTGGCAGCCATGCAGATTAATGCGATAGAAAGCACTGACAGTATGCTTTCATTTATTGCGCTGACGTCCGTGCGCGCTCTCTCTCTCTCTCTCTCTCTCTCTCTCTCTCTCTCTCTCTCTCTCTCTAATTCTAATATGGCCACTTGATGGAAACACCCTCTGGCTGAATTAAAGTGCTGTCCGGGTTGCCCACGTACGTTCACTCCTCCTCCTACACTTACAAACACACTTGATTCAGAAAAGACTTCTTCGGGTTTAGTGTCTCTCTCAAGTGTCAAATCAAGTAGCCTACATCTCAGTGCTGGACAAGGTTCTCAGTAGATGTAGTTACCTAAACTACCTGTTTCTTCATTTTAAACTAACCAACTAATGAAAATAAATGTATTTAATTTAATATGTATTATTATATTATCAATAATCTTATATCTATGACACAGGCACAATTTTATTATTTTAGCTGTTGACCAAAACATAATTCAAGTTACAGTTATATAATGAATATGGGCTTAAAGTGCACACTCTAAACTTTAATTTGAGAGTATTCTTATAACAATTGCAAAATAAAAGGTTAAAAGGGGGGTGAAATGCTCGTTTTCACTCAATATCCTGTTAATCTTGAGTACCTATAGAGTAGTACTGCATCCTTCATAACTCCAAAAAGTCTTTAGTTTTATTATATTCATAAGAGAAAGATAGTCTGTACCGACTTTTCCCGGAAAAACATGAGCGGCAGGAGGCGTGACGTGTGGGCGGAGCTAAAGAATCACGAGGGCTAGTAGGCTTTTGCGTTGAGAGCGTCTGAGTGACATTACCGTGAGGAAAAAACCATCATCCAAAACAAACCATGGCTAACAGTCAGATTCAGCCGTTTATTTATGATCCAGAATTAGATCCAGAGGCTGAAATTTACAGAGATGTATAGTAACGAAGTAGAACTACTTCACTACTGTACTTAAGTACTAAAAGGCGGTATCTGTACTTTACTAGAGTATTATTTTTTTCTCCTACTTCCACTTTTACTTCGGTACATATTTTCGCTGAGTTTAATACTTTTACTCCGATATTTTTTTTTATGTGCTGCATCGTTACTCGTTACAATTATAAAAATGTTACGAATCATTCCATTACAAACCACTGCCAGAACTGTAGATGGCAGGTTTGATGAAGCTGGCACATCATTGAGCGAATCAAGCGAGACTGCGCGTGCTGACTGAACTGCCTGTGAAGAGAGAGATGAACACCGAGCCGAGCCAGATAATGACTCGTTCACGAGTCAAGAACCGGTTGCATCGGTTTTCGGATGACCAGTAACGTTAGTTCTTTCTGACAGTTCGATTCAATAAACCAGTTGAAGAAAACAGTTCACCGATTCTTTTGCGCTCGATGCAATGGCGTCACTGGCGTTGACTGCACTTGGGCTCATAACATTAACACAGAATCAGTTCAGAATCAATCACCAAAAGAAAACAGTTCGGTTCAGACGCTCTGTGTGTCGGTTTGCTTCACGCTAAATCACACATGCGCAGTATCATCAGCTCCTCGGTTCACGAATCGGACGCGTCTGACAGAAACGGTTCTTGACTCGTGAACGAGTCATTATCTGGCTCGGCTCGGTGTTCATCTTCAGTTCTCTCTTCACATCAGTTCAGTCAGTGTACTGTTTGAGTCAATGAATTACTCCGGGATATTGGTTTGTTTTAACTCAGAGGGAGTGTCAGACACATTAAACAAGTTAACAGCTTAATTCATCTGTGGATTAATGCGTATTGGAGACGCGAACTGTTTAAAACGATTCAGTTCGATTTGGTGGACTGTTTCAAAAAGATCCGGTTACATCGAATGATTCGTTCGCGAACCAGATATCACAAACTGCTTTGTTTTTTAACTGTCTTACAACAGACACAGAAGAGAAGACAATGCTGAATAAAGTCGTAGTTTTTGCTATTTTTGGACCAAAATGTATTTTCGATGCTTCAAAAAATTCTAAATGACCCTCTGATGTCTTAGGGGTTTGAAACAACATGAGGGTAAGTTATTAATGACATAATTTTGGGCTAACTAACCCTAGTAACCGTTTTTTGTTTACAAGAAGTTACAGTCAAAGGAATTGTTATTGTCCTTTAGGTTAATCATTTGAAATAGTAAAAACAATGTGTTCAAACTTTTGACTATTTTCTTTAAAAGCTACATAACACAATACTTCTACTTTTACTTTCAGTACTTGAGTAGTAAATTTTAAAATAGACTACTTGCAATACTTAAGTACAAAAAATGTTGAATACTTTAGTACTTCTACTTAAGTGTGGTGCTTAAAGAGCACTTCTACTTCTACTCAAGTCACTTTTTTGATAGAGCACTTGTACTTTTACTCAAGTATGTTCTCTAGTACTTTATACATCTCTGGAAATTTAACAAGAGCAGCATCAGCAACGATGTCTCTATGTGGTATGTACTGAAACTGTATATATTTGCTTAGCGGTTTTGGAAAATGACTAAGTTCCACTTTATGTCGTCTTTTTTTTTTTTTTAAGCTGTACATGTGGAAAGTGCAGTTTGATGACAACATCGTATGTTGTTTACTTGATGTGCTTATCCGCCGATAGCTAAGTTAACAACACAGAGATATTTGAAGCAGTTTTACTCACCGCCTGCGGTTCCAACACACGATTGTGACCCTTTTTCGTTGGGACTGCATTATCCTTAAGAAATAAATTATATGCAAATCCGGCATCAAATTGGGCCTTGTTTGTAAAACAAGCATCTTCGAAATGCAGGGAACAAACAAAAACACTTGCACAACTCCATCGATGCTCTGTTAAAATAAACTCCATCCACTGGTCCCTTAATGCAGTTTTTTTTTTTTTTTTTTGGTAATCTGTGCAGGGTTGTCTTGCCCTGGCAACCAAAAACACACTCCTTTTGTGACATTTCGCAACGCTCTCGCTCTGATCAGTGAACGTCTGTTGTGCTCTCAGTGCGCTGCTATACAGGAGCGCGCGCTCTTCTGGGAGAAGTGCCCTCAGGACCCATATAAGGAAATTCCGCTCCATCTAACGTCACACAGAGCCATACTCGAAAAAAACTTGCCGAAACTTGTGACAAACCGGAAGGAGTATTTTTGGAACAAAAATACTCTTTCAAACGTACAACTTAATTTTTGAAAATTTGTCCATGTTTAGCATGGGAATCCAACTCTTTAACAGTGTAAAAAACTCAGTATGCATGAAATAGCATTTCACCCCCCCTTTAAGGAATTACAGCTCTTTACCTCTCCCCTTTTTCAAAGAACCTTAAGTAATTGGACAGTTGACTCAAAAGCCATTTTATAGATGCGCTATTTCTTCGTTATTTCTGAATCAGTTAAGTAGGTAGGAGGTCTGGAGTTGATTCTTTGCTATTTGCATTTGGAAGCTGCTGCTGTGAACCCACATAATGGAGTCAAAGGAGCTCTCCTTGCAGGTGAAAGACAATTGTTAGGCTTCAAAAACAAAACAAATCCATCAGAGAGATAGCAGGAACATTCAGAGCGGTCAAATCAACAGTTGGATTGGAGAGCATTGCAACTTAAAAAGGGCTGCATTTCCATAGAGGACAATGTGACCATGGGAAAGAAAAACTCTTTCACAGTCTCAACCCTGAATTTCACATGCTGAAGACAAAACTAAAGGAAGAAAGATCCACAAACAATCAATAACTGAAGTCAGCTGAAGTAAAAATGAAGCCTGGTGATTGATGTCCTTGACTTAAGACAGTAAAAAAAAAAAAAAAAAAAAAAAAAATTATTGTAATTCCTAAGCGTTTTATGTGATGTTTTTGTTCAACCCCTTGAATTAAAACTTAAAGTCTGCACTTCAATTTCACATGATTGTTTCATTTTTATTAAATATATTTATATATTAATTATATGATATATATTATCGTGTTTGTGTGTGTTAAACACAGAGGCTTCGAAATGGTTCAAACAATTATCATCTTCAGATTCTGTGTTAGTCTAATGTTGTGTCTACAGTACACAGCAGAAGGGCTGAGTTCCAAGTATGTCCAGTATGTGTCGCCCTTCCCCCTTGTTATTTATAGGCCTACCCCTTACCTATAATTAGTAACAGAAGACACTTGGGTCATATTTAAAAGTTATGAATTTTAAAGACAAAGATATAGCAGAACCTTCAGATAAAAGATTTTAAAACTTTTCTAACTACCTTTCTTTCTTCCAAAAATGTTTGCGAATAAAAAGAGGCATGTTGGTTTCCCTCAAGTTAAAAGAGGTTCATCACATGAACTACTGTTCGAAGCCAACTAGTATATTATTTTATGATTTGATTTAAACTTATATATATATATGGTCATGCAATGACATTTATTTTGAAGCGTGACATAAGCGCAGAATATGATGAATGGCACAACAACCAGTTGAAGGGAACTGAATGCATTTCTGTTCATTCATACTGAGGAAACTGAGCAACCCTCTAGTGTGATACACCAAACAATATAGTTAAGAGGACAGGCCACAAAATCGATCCATTGCTTAATACTCTTTATTTCATTTAGGTAATCCACAGAGTACAGTGTAATCTAAACAGAAGGCTGCACTGTAAAAGAAGAAACATTTTTTAAATATTCATCTTGAAAATCATACACCCATCGTATTCACTGTAAACAAATCATTATACAAATCAGAGCGACTTGTTCATGTGAAGAGCAGACCATTGAGTCAGAATATTGCTATTTTGTTCCAAGTATACAGATGCCTTGAGCTATATTGATTGATAACATAATATGGGATCAGGAAACAAACAGTATTATGCTGATGTATTCAACGCAAAAGGGACTGTTTTCTTGTCCAGGACAACACTGTATTACACTTTGTAGCCAATAATAATAAAGTCTACCTTATAATGATTACAAATAAGAGATGTGCTG
Source organism: Carassius gibelio (assembly GCF_023724105.1). NCBI lineage: Eukaryota > Metazoa > Chordata > Actinopteri > Cypriniformes > Cyprinidae > Carassius > Carassius gibelio. Next base: position 14,857,277 of record NC_068409.1, on the reverse strand, counting down.
TAAATTCCTTTCTAAAGATCCTTGTGGCTACATTGCTGTTGTGATTCCCCTGAACAAACCAGCAGATGTTTGAAACATCAGTTATGAATTCAGTTCAATTATATAAGATCCTTTAACTATCACAGATCTCAAATGGAATAGGAATGATCAAAGATCTGAGCACCAAGAGCCTTCACTGAGGGGGACAACAAACATTTGTCCCAGGCCCTGCAAATGTTAGTGATGTATTTGGGACACATTAAACACATTATTATAAACACATCCCACGACCCATCATCTTTCACAAAGATACATGAAACATAATATTGAAAACCTTCAGGGAATCTCGAAGAACAAGGACTGTTGTGCTTTTGTCACAATTAAAACAAAAACAAAGAGTGGCAACCAACAGAACCAGCGGTCTATCCACGGAAATATACATATTTCAGTTTGATTTCATTACTGCCAACACTACATTCATGAACTGAACAAATGTGGCACATCAACAACAAAGAACAGAGCGCTCAACAGACACCTAACCTGTTGAATAGGTTACATATTAAACATATTTAAATACTTCACCACATGGAGACTTATTCAATTAAACAGAAAATTAACAAAGATGAACATCAATAAATCTAAAAATACATAAAAATAGCAAAAAATACATGGGCATCCAAACACATAACCATATGTCACTTTAAACTAAAAGCATTATTTGATTTGATCCATTTGCTCCAAACTCTTCTAGGACAACCTTGGCTTTTGGAACATGGACGCTGTGATGGGAACTGTCTATGTTCTAGTTCATCCTAAAGGACGAGGCTTTGTGTAGGCCAATCATCTTGTTTCAAAAAAGGTGGCAAGTCAGTTCTTTATGGACTTTGAGCATAAAGTTGAACATACTAGAATATCACTGTATGCAGTTCAATTAAAGGAATAGTTCACCCAAAAATGAACATTTGCTCCTCCTCAGGCCATTCAAGATGTAGTTTGTTTCTTCATTGGAACAGATTTGGAAAACTTTTGCATTATCACTCGCTCACCAAAGGAACCTCTGCAGTGAATGGGTGCCGTCAGAATGAGAGCTGATAAAAACACCACAATAATGCACAAGTAATCCAAATGACTCCAGTACATCCATTTACGTCTTGTGAAGCCAAAATCTGTGTGTTTGTAATAGTCTTTATCCATAATAATGCTTTCTCAAGTGAAAAAGTCATCCTGAAGCAATGGTTTAGTTAAAAACATGCAGCTTTTCACTTCACAAGACATGAATTGATGGAATAATTTAGATTATTAAAATAAAAATTTCTAGATAGAGTGTCTTTTTGCAGTTGCATTAAATACTGAAATAGCCAAACATGTTAATTCAAAAGAACTGTCCATGTCCTTTGGTCATGTAGTGTAGATGGCAAACAAGAACAGGATTTACGTAAAAGGCTGTGTAGCACTTCATTAAAGGAAAAAATCATACTAGCTTAAAAAAAAGAAAAAATACTATTGGATTGTGTCTTTTCTTTAAAAGATAAAGAAAATGACACATTACCTTCCATTAGTCATTAACCTATATACTGTTACATATTATTCCTGTAGGTTTAATGGAGATCCTTGTGTTACCTTAAACGTAACAAAATATGGCAATATGGAAAAGACTGAAGTAAATGGCCTTTCATAAAACAGAAAACAGATGCAGGTTTGATAAGTTTGCATTGAAAAGCAATGTGTTACCTTGAACTGCCAGAGGAGTGGACTTTGGAACAGTCAATGAGAACACACTGAACTTGAAACTCACTCTATTTTCACTTACAAAATTTGTTCATGCACTGTCAGCAGGCAGAAGAACTTACACGAACATACACACTATTCATGTATAACACCCTAGTTAAACTCAAAAACTGAGGATAGTAAAATAGATCAAACTCTTCTTAAAACCCATGCTGTGGTTTATTAAACCTGCGTATAAGGAAATGCGCAGCAGAGGTTTGTATTTGGCAACGTTTTCAACGGATTGCACTGTTGTCATTAAGAGGTCCCTTGATTTTGCTTGCATCTGAAATGTAATTTGGCAGTAACGCATAAACTGCAAACCCTCATGAAGAGATAAAGACAAAATACTGACAATAACAATGCAATACAGACTCAAGGAAAAGAAAAACAAGATCAACACCAGCCATCTTTGATCCTTACTGAAAATGACATTGAATGGCACATGGAATAATCTGGCAGCAAACCAAATTATTTCAAATATTGAGAAAAAAACAACAACAATGCTACATGTATGTAGAGTAGTGTGCACCGTCATACACGTCAGACGAAAAGATTGGCAAAGATCAGCAAAAACAGTCAAAACTGTAAAAACATCTTACAAAATGACAAATGAGTTGGGACGTCCTGGAAAGGAACGGGTGAACTTTGGCAAACAAAGAGATGTTTTAGATGGACGTGAAACCATTACAGTAGAGAGCAGATTCACCAACGTTTGTTTTTACAGTCCTTTGTTGAAGTAGACTGTCTCTACTCCAGGATGACTGGCTCGAATCTTCTCCTGCAGCTCGGCTTCCAAACGGCTCACTGCCATTGAACTGCATGGATGATGCATTTCATTATGAAACGCAACAGAATGATTCATAAAACCAATAGAGTTATTCAGAAAAGATTCAAACTGTTTAGAAAATGTTCTCACCTCTTTTGTGGGAATAACGCACAGCACAATGGGGTTGCAAACACAAGGCTAAGAAGAAAGAATGTACAAAAGAGTGGGTCACAAATTCTGGAATCCCTTTCAGGAAATAACTGTTTATTAGACCATCAGTCTATCTTTGGCAACTCACCAAAACCCAACCAAGCCAACTTGAATGGGTGCACTCATCCACGGAAACCTCTGAGAAAAATGAAAGGGGAGAAAATCAACCTGGCAACAAAGCCCTTGATTCTATGGGGCCATTTTAAGGGCTAATGCATTCAAGCAGACCGGACACTGTTGTCGGGTGTATATGTTCTCTGCTTAAGGCTAAATAGCTTTCATTGCGATTTTCAGCCATGCTAACAAAATATGTATAATGTAAGTTTGAAATTACCTTGAGGAAGGCCTTCTTTTCCAAAGAGTTCATTAAAAATGGAGGGATTGCTATAGGAAGAAATAATTAGAATTATCGATTATTTATTTGTAATTACAGTGTCCTTAACAAATATGCACTTTGATGAATGAACATATTGCATTTGCATAAAACCTACAGAGAGGGACTTAATTCCTAAACATTATTTCTAGGTTTAAAATAGATTCCAGAGTGTGGTCTCAGACTTTTGGAGGTCACTGTACATGCATAATTTGATAAATATAGTTGCGAAGTCCGTTGTACTGTAATAAACGAACCCATTCCCGGAGAGGCCATGAGGATTCTGGAAACCACCACTTGTGTGATGGCCTGTTGAGCTGCCTTTGAAGATTCTCCTAACCGGTTGTCGTTCTCATCTGTTACTGGAATGCCATGTTTGAGTTCCCTGATTGAAACATAACAACGTAGCTCACATCAATTCATGTCTGTTATACTGTGCACACAGTATACGCTACTGGTCAAATATTTGGGGTCAGCAGATTTAAAAAAAAAAAAACATTCTTTTGACCATTATATTCATCAAAAAATCATGAAAAATAAAGCGATTCGAGTAATATTTCACAACGTTTTACTATATTTTTGATCAAATAAATTGGTGAGCATAAGAGTTCTTTCAAAAACATTCAAAAGGTTTGAACTATATATAGAATATTCACATACACATTTTGTGTAATTCCAGTATTTCATGACTAACGAACAAACCAATTCTGAGCAGCCCTAGTGAAATCAGCTCAAAGCTCTTTATGCATGATTTGTTTTAGGTAATTATTTACCGTTGTCTCATGAGTGGAATATTAATACAGTTAGCAGCAGCTACAGCAGCAAAAGGAACAAAGCGTCCTATGAGCGGAGACACATGCTGAAAGACAGTGGGATTAAATCATTTTTAGTTTAAACATGAATATGGATTATTACATGAACACAAAGAGTGAGCACTGAGCAGTAAACACTCTATTTATTACTTTGCAGTGAAAGAGTTACAGTCCATAAACTTTAGAAACCAAGACCATTACCTTTGCTAATGCATTAAGTCCTAACGCAGTAGCCACGGCTCCAGTAGTGGCTGATACATATGCTGTGCCAAGCTGGCTGCAAGAACACAATGTATTAGGAATTTAGGGATATTGCAAAACAGTTCAAAGTAGAGCACAAGATAAATGCAAAATATGTTGATATGCATGATCTGAAGTCCTCATACTTTACTGTGATGGGGGCATCTCCGCTCCTGTTGGTGTAGTTGACTATTGCATTAAAAGACTGATTGATCCACTGCCAAAACAGAACCGCTGGAGTCGTTCTAAAAAGCAAGAATTCTTTTTTATAAATATTCAGCATCACATGTAGGCAAATCAATTACTGTTCAAAAGAAGTCCTATAGCTACTGTACAAGAGTGCTTGGATTACACAGCAAACCAGCCAACCACCAAATTTACCTGTAGAACGTCATCATGCATCCAGTGATGGTCATGTTCATGGGGACCTGAGCAGACATGCGACCAATCAGGAGCATTTTCTCGCCAGTGTCTGGATGGAATGCTGAGTCGAAAACATACTTGGCCCTCCATAGCTCGTCTTCTGTGAGACCTGGTGTTACCACCCCTTTTCTTCAATGAGAGGAAAATGGAAGATTACTATTTTTTTTAAAAACTTTGTAGCATGAATGCTATCGAAAAGCACATGAATGCAGATTAGAATCTTACTTGTAATCCAGAATAATATGACGCGCTTTTTCTAATTGTTCATTGGACAGGAGGATGTTTCTCGGGTCTGTGACAGTGAAGAAATGCTTTGCTCGACCCACAAATGTTCCCTGATCCCAGCGTGGCTCTTTAATGTTAATGGAGGTGGAGATGGTACACTCAGCTGCCATGGTACACTGTGAAGATATTATACTGTTAAAAACACTTTTCTTGATCTTTTAACACAAAAGGTATTTTTGAAGGGAAGTACAGTACTGTTCAAAAGTTTGGGCATGGAAAGATATTTACTTGTTTCAAGATACAATAAAACAGTAATATTGTAAAATATCATAAGAATAAAAAATATTAAAAAAACTGCTTTATATTTGAATACATTTTAAAATGTAACTTATGCGTGTGATCAAAACTGAATTTTCAATTGTCATTACTCCATTACTGTCATTACTCAGTGTCACATGATCCTTCAGAAATCATTCTAAAATGAAACATTTCTTGTTATTATTAATGTTGAAAACAGTGGTGCTGCTTAATTTTTTGTCAAGGTTATTTGATGAATAGAGAGTTAAATCATTGATGAATCTTTACTGAATAAAAGTAATTTCTAAAACATTTGAACGGTAATGTAAACAGAATTGTAATCTCTGGTCAAACATTCAGTTTTACTATATTTTTTATATATATTATATTTTATATATTTATTATATGGTAAAAACAATATAGTGAAATAACATCTAGTGAATCAAAAGTCATTTTTAGAATTTTTCCCCCCACAGAAACAACTGAATAAAGCTTGCACATGACATTCCTCTACTGATTTAACCACCGCTGAATAAGCATGTAACTAAAGACACAGATGACCAGCCAACCAGAGAAAACGACATAAGGTGCTGCTAGTCCCCATATAAAACAGCGCCTCTGTATACAGTACATGTCCTTTGTTTCTGTACAGAACTGACTAAAATGCCAGAGTATGAACTGAGTCTCAGGGAAGGGGATTCATCCTGATAAATATTTTGTTCTCTCAAAATAATGTCATCAGTTACTCATTCTCATTTTTTCTCATCTTCTGTGAAAGACAAAATATGTTAGACAGAGTTTGTGTGAAGTTCTGACAGTCTTTGTCAACATTCACGTTGATTGCATTATTTTCCGTACAATGAATATCAAGATTACTGAGGCTGAGACTGCAATTTTTGTTTTCCATTAAAGAAAGAAAATCACATGGTTTTAAATTATATGAAGTTACTATTTTTGAACCATGCCTTTCCAATAACGATTAGAAAACCAACTAAAGGTTGAGTTTAGATAACGGAATTTAACCATTTATTTGCATGTTCATTTGGCAATTAAAAGCATTCACATTGACATAATTGAATAAATGAAATAAATCACGCGCTTGCAGCTTGGTGACGTTTTATCTTGACAATGCACCAACGACGGATATAGCGACGAATATAAATAAGGCTTTTCTCTGCTGACAGCTACAAAATGGGCCCGTGTCTTTTTAAATCAAATCATGTTCATATCACTTGATGCTTTGGCTTTTCGGAGCGTTTCAATGGTGATGGGAAGCTCGACTCAGTTGATTCTCAGGCGAGTCCGTGCCGAGTTCATTTCAAAGAACCGGTTCGAAAATAATTCAGGAATTCAGCCATACATCCCAGACTGTGACAATTTAAATGCCCAGAAACGTTTAGATATGTAGCCATGGTTTTATATAACGTTTTAATTCGATTTTGTTGTATTAAATATGGTATTTATGTAATTCAATGTATATTTATTTATTTATTTATATTATTTATATTTATTTATATTAATTCAATTTATATTTATTATCGTAGCGTATTTCCATAACAAGCATTTAAGTGAAACCAACGTAAAATGCTAAAAAAAAAATCGATTTACGTTTTATGTAACGTTTTCTTCTATTTGCCAATAAGTTTTTATTTGACAAGAGAAGAGATGATTATCGGTTCACTGAGTCAGTTGATTCCGACCCTTTTACTGTCTATGATTCTGGCGGATTCAATTCGATCCGTCAACGAATCGTTCAGTCATTTTTGTGAACGATCTTTCAAACTGCTTGCGTGTACAGACAATAGACTGTATGGTACAGACTCAACAGATCCGCTAAAACAAAGAGCCGACTCAAAAGAACAATTGATTCACGGTTCGGACATCGCAACAAAGCGACTACATTTTACGTTTTCCTACAATGAAAACAGCAGAACAGCGCGTGCACACTAATAAGGATTGCAGTGATAAGACACTGACCGGTGCACGAGCCTCTTGATCTGAACTGAACTTTGAACAGAGAAACCGTGTTTATGACACTTTCCCCAAACAGCCCATTTCTTGGCCAATTCTATGCATTAATGATAATATATAATATTCTGTGTTTTTTCAATAGCATTGTAATATTATACATGCACACATCTTAATTCATAGGCAATATTTTATGTGTTAAAACGGTGATGCTGTTTAAAGAGCAAACACTGTAGTATAAATGGCATGATTTATATGGTGTCTCGTTTTAAAATCAATTGTAAGAATTTCATCACTATAGCTCAATGGCAAAGAATGGTTCAAAACCAGTCAGTACCGGTTAGGTGGCTTCCACTGGGGTTTTCAATATGTCATAAATCCAAATATGAATTATGTTATGCTTAAATATCATGTTAACAAATATAGCTCCATGTGATGAACATCTCAATCAATGTTAGTTTTTTCTTTAAAACGATCTGTACAACTCCAGATGTGCACCTCTTTATCAACCTCTGGATGCCACATCACAAATCCACTTACTGGCAGCATAAGCTTTTACATACTAATACAGCCAGCAAAAAGGCAGAAAAAACATATCTTGACAATGGCATCCGTGGAGATCTATAATGTTACTTACAGTGCAACAGTGCAAAGCTCGCCGTCAGACCAAATCACAGCACACCGCAGCAGATATCAGTCTCGCGCACTGAGGCTAATTTGGTATTTACGAATGAAGGTGAAGAACGCTGCAGTAAAGGCCACCCTCTTCTCCCAGCCAACCAGAGACGCTGATGATAATTCAAAATAAAAGTTTTCAATAGCTGGAAAATATTTGTGACATGGTAACATTCGAGTCATATATATATATATATATATATATATATATATATATATATATATATATATATATATATATATATATATATATATATATATATATATATATATATATATATATATATATAATAAATCAATTAGTCAGTCAACGAAAGATTTTGTCATGAAATCAAAGGAATGCTAATTTATAGATTTATGAAATTTAATGAGCTTCAGTCTTCAGTTTTTATGACATTCATTTTTATTTAATTGTCTACCTGTGGGAATTTTGTGTTCACCAAATAAATAAATGCTCTTACGTGTATTTTGTATGTCATACAGAGGGATTGTAATGAACACTTAAAAAAATGTTTTATTAAATCTCTAAAGAAAGACAGAGAGAAAGAAAACAAAGACCTTTTTGAAATGCCAATTATTTCTTGGAGCTAATGAAACTCTTTTTAATCGAGGAGGGTGATTGATAGATTCATCAATAGGCTAGCTACAATCAAAGTCTCTTTAAGGGTATTCATTTGTACAATTAGAGTTTAAGTGCCCCATTATGCCTTTTCAAATATAACCTTTCATGCAATGTGTCATGTAGCTGTGTGTGAACATAAACCATATAAATTGTGATGGAGACAGTGGACGATAAATTATGTTACGGCTCTACGTCACAAAGTAACACATTTGCATAATGTCTGCCCATGTTCAACTTCACCAACTTGCCCGCCTACAAACAGAAACATTTCTGTGTGGTTAACATTATGTTGATGTATAATCACCACAAACTTGTTAAAACTTGACATTGATCACCACTGAGAACGTCCTGCTCCAATCCTGCTGACAAATCAGTCTCTTGTCATTCAGCCAGTTCAACTGTTTTATCATCAGACTCCGGCTCGAATTGGAAGAATATAATCGATACCATCTTTTCTATGCATTGATCACAGTCTATGAAAGGCTCCAGAGCTGTCATACCGTCATTGCAATGGCCGTTTAGTTTCTGACACGCGCTGTGAGCTGTTTTCTACATTGTTTTTTATGCTGTTGGCTCTGCTGTTGGACGAGTTTGAGTTTTTTCTTCCTCTGTTAAACACAATGATAGACATTGGGATGACAACGGGATGTTGTCTCTAGACCTTCTATTGTAAATTTCTGGAATAGCTGTGTTGATGGTTTGATATGGCATAAAATCTGGAAATTACCTCATAAATATTTAATCACAAAGAAATTTATTTTAGACTCTTTTATAAATATTACCCCAGTAACTATTTCCTTGTAAACAGATTTAACGGTTATATCAATAGACTATGTATCCTACATTTTGTGGTCTACCTACAGAAATGTTTTTCTTTTTTTTTCTTTTTTGGAGTTGTCCTTACGCAATCAATTTCTGCTCAGTTGTTATGGATCATATCATTCCCAGCTTTCAACTTTGTATTGAAAATGTTTTATTTTATTTATTTTTTTCAGTTATGACATGTCATTCCATAAGGAATATTATTTGATTATTTTTTTACTTTTGTTGGCAAAGTTTAGTATACATAAATGCAAGTACAGCAATTATAAACCATTGTTAGTCATTTTTAAAAACAATACCTAAAGTCTATTTACAGTTTGAAAAAAAAAAAGAAAACTGTTAAGTGCATTAATGTATGTAAACATTTCAACTTTTTATGTAATAAAAATTGTTTCTTTGCTCTCTGTTTCATTGTAATTTTGTATCTCTTTTCATTTGTGTTCACCCCCTGATTACTGTAAAATGTCAAGTTTGAGTGAAAAAAAAAAGACGCGCTGTACGCGGTAGACCAATCCAGAGCCAATCTATCTGAATCTGGACCAATCACAAAGGACTGCGCCATCTGACCAATCACAGCAGTGAGGGCTCAGAGAGAGACTGATTCTTTGAACTGCTTCGCACCAGTCCTTTACGAATCATTTAAAAATTAGGTAAAGTTAAATCTATTTTTGAGAAAACTAATGTTTTTTTTTTGACCCTGCATGCATGTAAACCTTTTTTTAGGAGACTCATAAAACAATATTAGCAAGCTTAAAAAATGGCAAAAAAGGGGCACTTTAAAGATAACTGGTTAAGAAAATGGCTCCATCTAGCGAACATTTTAAACACCAACCTCTTATGTAATTCCTGTTATGCATAGCATTTTCATGCCCACAATTCTGTGTAAAATATTAAACTCACGATTTTCAGTCATGCATTATTACATTTAGTTAACATAACGACGACTAACTCAAATTTGATAAGATTTAAAGTTTTCACCTTCATGTAAGCAAACTTTTTATTTTGCTCTAAGCAATAGATAAACCTCATTCTTTTTGTCCTATTCGGGTTCCATCCTCTTAATTTTCATTGTTTAAATAGTTGCCTGAACTTGACCAGACCATATTTCAAAAAGTGTGGTGTACTGTAACAATCAAGAAATAAAATAAAGGGATATTTTATTTTTATAGTTACAGTGCTCAGTATATTTTACTGCATAACAGGAATGACCCAATTTGACAATAAAAATCAATCAGCAACACTGCTAACATTTTGCACCACCCTACAGCAGAGGATGAACAGAAGGTTACAGCTGCTGTCTAAAAAGAAACAGGCTTCACATAGATAAATAACAAGAGTCTTTATTGCCTTTCAAATCCCTATTTAATTGTGCTCTCGTTTACAAATTGGGAAATAATGCAGTGACATACAAAAGCAAAAACAAAACCACTGCTGTGTATACTAAGAACAATAACAAATACTGCATTGAAAAAAGTGCTTAAAAGACATTGAAAAGGGACTAAAACTATTGAAAAGGGACTAAAACTAAAGTATCTCATACCCACCTGTAACAAACATTGCAGTAGGCGATCGTTTAAAACCGCAGTCGGAAATGTGCCCGATGACAGCTCATTGTGTACCCGAGGCCATGCAGCATGAAAATGCAGCTATAATACACAGCACTATTTTAAGCTCATCACAACTTGAACATTATCCACTTGTAAGCATTTAGAGTATCCAAAACGCAGCGTTGTAGAAGACTGCACATAAACCCGTTAGTCAGAAGAAACCCCTATATGCTGATCAAAAACACAACAGCTTTATAGTACATAAGAGAGAAAAGTACATGATGCAGATGAACGAGTACTGTTACATTATTGTGTTTGTTGAGAAGACTGCATCAATCTTATTGCAGTATAGATAGGGCACGTTTTGGTCCAAGGAAAGGGGTTTGTGATGGATTGAACAGATTGAACAGATGAGCATGTCTTCTTTGAATAATCATTGTCCACTGGTCAGATAGTGCTGCAATACTGTAATTTTTAAAAAGCCTTCCCATTTTACAGGAAATAATCTGGAGTGCGACGAGTAACGTGAGGCTCTCCTCTGCGTGGTGCAGGGTCAAACTGTAAACTAAAGGAAATCATTCTTTTAATATTCATATTTATAACAGCAAAATTACTGATATATAACACAGGGGAAGGGGAATTATTAATAAAAACAGATAATGTTATATGTTATATACGTACAAGGAATACTTAAGCGTGTCATCGAGTTCCATGATGGCAGCCTGGTTACCACATCGGTAGCAATAATTAGGTGCACTGAAGATGGTTACAACATTACGTTCATGACACCAGTTATAACCCTGTAGAAAAGTTTTACAAATATGTTAGCCACTAGCTAATCTACAGTTGATAGGTGTATTATTATTCAAATTCAAAACAAAAATTACATTGGAATTGTATACATTTCTACAAATTTGTTTCAAATTTCTATTACACTTTAGTTTCAGATATACTGCACTTTTTCGTGTTACATTTTAATTTACTCATGTAACAAACAACATTAATCATCTTCAAAAATGATATACGGCCTATACGAGGCATGTCATAATAGCAACACTATGCAAATAGAATGAAATGTACATCTAATTCATGGAAATACTCAAAATAACCCTCTTAATTACAGTAAATGTGATCAGTTTATAAATGATATCACTAGTAACCACATACCCCTTGTGGCCTTCTACAAATTAAACATTCATGTATCCAACATATATTTATACATGGTAATTGTTTCTCTGTTACCTCCATCACTAACTGGTGAGCTCGTGAGACCAGAGTCAAGCAGTTGGCATGGTTAAATGTTTCTGAGATGTCCTGGCCAAATGTGTACCCAGCCCCCCTGGGGGAAATCCCCCAGCCTCCCCGGTCATCTGGATCTGACCACAGCAAGTCACACATGGGACCCTGCCAATGAGATTTCAGAAGACCCTGTGACCTATTCACAGCTGGGACTCTTAACGATTTTGAATATAGTAACACAATACATCTTTCTGATATTCACAGGTGGAATTTATACCTCATGCGGAACTTCTTGGATACGGTCCAATGCGCGGATGTGATCCAGCGTGTCAATGGAAGGTGACAATCCTCCGTGGAGACAGAAAATCTGTGGAGACAGCGCAAAGTTTAAGCTTTATGTGCCCTCAAATTACTACGCATCAGTACAGTTACAATGGATGAAACACTGTTAATCACAAGCCATTTTACCTGTGTGTCTACGAGGGCTGTAAGAGGGAGGTAGTCAAAGAGGTCTGTGAAATATTTCCAAACATTTGCATTTCCATATTTTCTAAGGCACTCGTCATAAAAGCCATACACTTGTGTGATCTGTCTACTTTCATGATTTCCACGGAGGATGGTGATTCTCTCTCGATATCGAACCTGGACAATTTAAAATGACAAAACAAGCCTTTAACAATGCAAATGAATTTTTCTTTAAAAAATTAATTAATTAATTAAAGCTGTATCCATTCACGTACCTTTAAAGACACCAGCAGTGTGACTGTCTCTACTGAATAGTAACCTCTATCCACATAGTCTCCCATGAATAGGTAATTGGTATCTGGTGATTTACCCCCGATCTTAAACAGTTCCATAAGATCGTGAAATTGGCCATGTACATCTCCACACACTGTGACCGGGCAACGCACCTCCTGAACGTTTGACTCTTTGGATAAAATTTCTTTAGCCTGCAACAGATCAAACCGGCAGGTTAGACTAAAAAAGCAGACAAACAGTGCTCTGAACTATTAACCTTAAGTGCATTTAAAATTCCTAACAAACTGCTAGAGGCAATGTTGACATGGACCAGTGATTAATGAATATTGGGATATGCCTAATATGCCTTTGTTCTTGGAAATGGATTGAGGGCCTGAATTAAATGAGTCTAATTGGCAAAAAAAAAACAAAAAAAAAACAATGAACAACAATATTAATTACAATAATACTACTACTTATGATAATTATTATTGATTTTTTTTTTAAATATATTATAAAAGAAGTATATTTCTCCCAATACAAACTCAGGTACATCGTCCTTTGTGCTCCACAGTAAAAAGTCAGTCATGCAGGTTTGGAACAACATGTGGGTGAGCACATGATGACAGGATTTTCATTTTTAGGTCAACTATTTTCAGGCAACAAGCGTACATTTTCACTTTTACACTGTGCAGGTAAAGTTACAGGACATTGAAATATTTGGTTTAAAAGAATCAGGTCATACTGATTAATGCAGGTGGCCACTTGAAATAACCTGTGCATCTTTAACATTGCAGTCACAATTTACATAAAATAACTATTTTTAACAAATTAAAAGAACATAAATTATATTTAAAATAAAGCTGGTGGATCTGTACGTTTGCTTAGAAAGCAAAAGGCAAACCCAAAACTCTGCCTGACAACGAATAACAGTAAAGTGGGCATAACCTGACGAGCTCTGGTTGCTAACTGCGCTGCACAGCCAACAACCAATAGACACATTGATGGCGCACAGACGGCCAATAATAGAATAATTCGGCACCGCCATCTTCGGGTAAGCGGCCAGTGGGAAGGGCACACTGCAACTGTATCTGAGCCGAAAACAAATATAGCCACAGTCTGCTGCTGCGCCCACGGACCGCCTGACAAAACACGCGTTTTAACATACAATGCAACACTGACAAGGGTGAGGATGACCGTCACGCGGAACTCACCTTCTCGCATAAGATTTTCACTTGGTTTTCCGACAGTTGCTTGCACTCGTTTAGCTGCTCGATCCATTGGTCCAGTTCATTCGTGAATACCTTCTCGTCCATTCTCGACAATTCCTTAAATCATTCAAGTAATGTTAAAAAATGAGGTAAAATGACTCAAAATGTTTTGTTTGGGTTTGGCGTCATGCGTCAAAGGAATCAATCCCAGTTAAAAAAAAATAAAGCTGTTGAGTCTTTGGTCACTTGAAAAACTTCAAGGCCTCAAAATGAAGTGAAACGATGTTACTTTTACTCCCTAAAGAATAAATCGATGAATTATTATTCTCTGTAAACATTAAGCGATTAAAAGTAAGCCTGAAAGCTCCTTTGATTTCGGTCAGAGTCTGGTTATGATGCGCAGCAGCGAAGAAGAATCTGCTCATGTAGGTTGACGTCATCTAATCCGCATTCAAAATAACGAATCCTACTACAGTGAAGGCGTCCTTCTTAATATTCATGAGCCAGACTCTTTATGACCTAATTAATATGTATAAGCCAAGGCGTTCGCAATAGGCTGGCTGTCAATGAACGTCAGCATGACCTTATGAATATTGACCAGTTAAGTCTTCGCCATAGTAGTCTTTGTCGCAGATACATTGCTTTGTCTCTTGTGCGTTTAGTGCCGCCAACTGATGTACAAGGGGAATGACACTAAGTTTTATTTTGAGAACCGCTACATTGTTAGGTTTAATAAACAAATAAAGAAGTAATAAAAATGATATTATCATCTATTACTTCTACTACTACATTATGTTTTGTTGCTGGAAGGTTAAGGTAGCTACTTTTTGCCTATTAATATTATTATTATTATCATTATTATGTTCTGTTTCTGGGAGGTGATATTCTTTTTTACCCTCTGTGTATCTTGTAAAGAAGCAGAATTCATTATGGTCTTTAACATACTTCATTTAAATATCGTTATAAATATACTTAAAATATTGTCTATCTATACATTGTTTTCATGGTCATAATTTTTTTACTTTCTCATATACCATAGTTTATTCTTTACTCTGTGCTTTTCATTTAACTATCTCTTTGGATATATGACTTAAATTAAGATAAATAATATTAATTAAAAAATCCTTGTTCTGTGTGGACACAGTGACATGGTGACATTTTCAAATGTCCTCAGCGAATAAATATATATAAATGATTAAATATCGAGGACAAAACTGGCGCGTGAGCTGACACCAGGACCTTCTGGTATTTGCTAAAGAATAGTATAAATTCCCACCAGTGCTGACGCATGCGTATAAGCTTTTCTTACTATTTTATGATTTTTTTTCTAGTGAAAATGGCTGCCTTTCAGCTTTAAACCTCAGCGGTTCAGGAGGAAAATATCCATCCCATAATCCAGAATTAGCACGATCGTTTAGGAAGAAAGCATTTCGCGGTTGAAGGATGTCCATATTCCTGCGTAAATAACATTATGCTTTTGCTTTCAAGAATGGAAGATAGATCTGTTTCATGTTTAACCCATTACATTCCGTGATCCGCGTTCCAGATGAGGTAAAATACTTTCTTTATTGCATTATTTAACGCAAAATTACATCTGTTTTATACTTAATTTTATTTTATTTGCAGTAATTACAAGAATAGTCTATATTAACGACCAAATAGAGCAGGAAAAAAGATACAGAATGACAGGACAGCGATGGACTTGCATAAGCGATATTCCGCGGTCGCTCTACATTTTATGACCAGACATTGTGTTTATCTAACTGTAAAGTGATGCGATCTACTTAAAGTATGAATATTTCCATAGTTTATATATAGTTTATATAGCCACTCCTTCTTCTTCATTGACTTTCAGTGGTTAATTGCACAGGCCTGTTGTTTTCTTTTTGATTGACGTCTTCAATCAATCACTTTCGATCCACGCGGTCGATGTAAGATGTTGGAAAAGTATTGTAAAGCCTCACATTCAGTTGTTATTTCACAATGTACTTTTCATTAACCACTTTATCTTGAAATATATCAAATGTTTTCAAATATAATTTATTTGAACAGAAAATGATGCACCAAGTAGCCAGCAACAGCAACGACTATGGTCTGGGAAGCATTGGGGATGATGGACAACACCCAGCCAGTCACTTTGAGTTGTGCAGTTCACAGTCCAATAAATTTTACACCACCGCCCCACCTCCTGCACTACAACTGCCACTCCCAAACTTGCCCCCCTTGCCACAGAGCATGATCAAGCCCATGTCCTGCCAGATGCAGGACTCCCAGAATGAATTTCACTCCCAAACAGTTCGAATGAGGGCTGCAGATGCTCCAGAGGGCTCCAAGAAAAAGAAGGGACTTGGAAAGTCTGGACGACGAGGCAGGCCCTCGGGTACTACTAAGTCCGCAGGCTACAGGACAAGTACAGGACGACCGCCTGGCACCACCAGAGCAGCAGGCTTTAAAACCAGCCCAGGACGGCCACTGGGCACCACCAAAGCTGCAGGCTACAAGGTGAGCCCAGGTAGGCCTCCAGGCAGCATCAAAACTCTGTCAAGGCTTAACAAACTGGACTATGGCGCCTGCAATGGTGCACCGTTCCCTTTTACCATGATGCAGAAGAGGGCCTTGTGCGAAGCCACTGTGAAAGAGAAAGACACTACTACAGAGTGAAACCTGTTTTTTTATTTATTGCAAGGGGGACTCGGGATGTGGGTGCATGTCCAAAGTCACAGTAAATTGTGTTTAAGATGTCAAACTCTTGCAAGAAAGAAAAAAAAGATGGATTTTGATACTACAGCTCATGTGTATGTGCCAGTGTTATCCTTTTTTGTATCTTTTTCCAAAGACCATTAGCATTACCTTTCTCGCAATGACATATGTTAACCTATGATGTGCATGACGGTAGTATTGTGAAATAAACTTAAAGTACTGAACACATATTAACCTTTTCAGTCCCTTGGACTTTGCTGAAGTGAGATGTAGAGAGAACTGCAATTGTGTTGTTTTACATTTAACTTGACCTTTTCCTTAATACTTTCAATGTAATGTTACTGCTAGGAACAGTCTTCATCACATAGTTGGTTTCACTCTAGATTTTAGAACATTGCATTTGACTTGAAAAATCTGATCACTAGTAATAACTTCTCTGTTCCCCTGATGTTTATGTGAAAGTGCTTTGTAATGTCCAATGACATGTTGATCTTTTTTGTTGTTGCTGTATTTATGAAATGTCTGGTGCCCTTTTCAGACAGAGGATAGTGTGAATTTTTGATAAAATGTCAAGTCACAGATTTCAGCAATGACATAATGCTCTTGTAATTATAACTGTGAGTTTATATCAGCCATTGTTTTATGTTCAACCTAAAACTGTTTTGCTGATCAATGATCCACTCTAAAATTCTCTGTTACTTTTTTTCACCACTGGACTAAAACAAGTCTTGGTTTTGTGTAATTGAATACACCTGATCTGATAAAAAAATAAATAAAAAATAAACAGTTATTACTCCAAAAAATAAGTTGTGCGGGAAAACTTCTAAAATGCAATTTTTTTCTTTACAAATGATGTTTTTTTTTTTTTTTTTTTTTTTTTTTTACTGATCTATTAAGTTGGTGTGAAATTGTCTCTATTATCAAGTAATTATATATGACTGTAACTTTGTAAACAATAGAATGTATGTAGCAAAAATATGTACACAAAATATTACAAATAATTTAATAAATAAATAATTTGGATGGGCTAAATAGGAAGTACAATATACATGTTGTAAATATGCACATATTATAAGACAAAACATATTGTAAGACATAGCATTAAAATAACTTTATGAGCGTAACTATGTAAAATGAAACCTAAAGAACTATACTGCACATATAAACATTTTACTTAAAATTGTTACATTCTTTTCCAAAAAGAATTGTTCAGAACAACTAAGATTTATGCAGAAACAGCGGGCAATTCATTAGTCTTATTATACTGTCTTTGTTAAATATGTTTTTATATAAACACTGTAAGCGGATGAGCTAATATGACCAAAAAATCAAAAAGGAAAAGTTGACAGATAAGAATAGCTTTTATTGCAAAAGAAATGCCACTTCTATATTTATTTCTCACGGGCAATCTTAAAATAGGCTCATAGACGAGTTACATTTTATCTCATGACACAATGGATGTTGACGCATGCCTGTGGCAAGCTAATTTAACATTTAATCTAACTGCAATCTGTTTCTGTTGATAGTACACATTAGTGCTTTTTAAAATGAATATTAACTATTCCAATAATGATTCATATATTATTTAATTTGATTAATTAATTTCTTATTTAAATGTTTTAATTCGATAAAAAAAATGTTTTAATGTGAATTCATCAGATATTAGGATTTATTTTTCTGTTACTATCCCAATAGTGACAAACAACTATTCCATTTTTACAGAAATTAGTTACATCTTTTCCCAATTATTAGAGACACTGGTCTCTATCAAAACGGTTTACTTGCTTTTTTACTTGTTAGGCATATATATCAGCATGGTTCATTTATAGAAATTAAAAAATCTTACTATTAAGAATACAAATGTTAACAATTGGATTACAGCCTAATGTCTATGAATATGAGTAGTAACAAAAGGCACCACAGTTAGTGACTAGTAAGGAATGCATGTTAAACCCGCTTGCCATAACTGTCTGACATATTACACTTATGCGTGGCATGGCCTAATTTTCAACCACCCACAAAATGCGCAAAGAAAACTTAGAAAATGAAGCATGTAGGACCATGTGACTGTTGATCGAGACCAATAAATTGTGTTCTCTGCTCATATGATTTATTGTGGACGGCTACCTTGCAAAGCACGAGCGGTCTCTCTAAAATGGAGGAAGTTACGCCTTTGTTAGGACAAGGAAACAAATGGCGTGAGGGTTAAAAAGCAAGGGCTCACTGTTGTGTCGTCCCATGCGGCCAACACGCAGCGCGTCGACTGTTACTGTATACAGGACGCATTTGGGACAAAGTTAAACTTGCGTTTGCTTGCACATTGTCCACATGCATTTAGCGCAAGTGAGAGATGTACCTGGGAAATAGTGAGTCGGGTTAAGTGGATGTGAATGTATAGTATACTGACTGGGGGTTGGGTGTGCTGTGCCGATTGGTCGCTCTCACCAGCACACACACACACACACACACACACACACACACACACACACACGAAGTCAGTCAGGGCTTGTTTTAACACACACATACAACCAGGGGCACACTCGGCAAGCGGGGCAAACAATCATGTATTTTAATAGAAATCGTGGCCGCTGAAAAACGTGCTTTCGATGCATTGACGTGGTGCTTCGGGGGAAGATGACAGGCGCTCAGTTTCATTCTCGTTTATTTATTAATCTCCATTTTTGATGTTGGAGAGAGAAATGAGTGCCGAGGCCGGGCCTACTGTTGCAAATGCTGCTGGGATTTTGCAGATCCGCTTTCACAAATTGACAAAAAGTAACGCTACATGCTCGAATTTGAAGGGCTTTCCGGTGGTTTTGTCGTGAACGAGTCGTAAATGGTAAGAAACCGGGGATTTCCCTCATGTACCTTTTTTATTTAGTGCGTTTTTCATCTCACCGTGTGGGTGACGTTACTGCTGTACGAGAGTGTATGGAACTGTTGATGCACATGATGATAATGTAACATACTTTACCAGCGTTTTCACACTGAAATCGCGGCAGAGGTCATCTTTAAACAGTCCAGTAGGGGCATATCGAAGTGTCTTTGACATAGCGATTCATGTTGAGTTTTTCAAGCTCTCTTATCTTTGTCTTGATGGATTCTTGACAAGACGGCCTAAGAGCTTGTGACTGAAACCCGAGTAGCCACCTTGTTACAAAATCCGGTTTATGATGCTAGCAATGTTTTGGAACATGATAGCTGGTTTCTAGCCGGTTTAAGATGGTCATTAGCTGGTCGACCAGTTTTCGTGCTCCAAACAACATTATGACCACCTTAAGCTCGCATCTGGTTAGCTTGTCAAAGATGGTCTTCAAGCTCGCACCAGTTAGAAACCAGCTAGCAGTTTAATCAGCATTTTCAGCATTGCTATCGCATGTGCATGCTGGTGTTTTTCAGCATTAGTGTTTTTGCTGTCAAAATTTTAATGTAGAATCATCTTGTCTCCTGGATAATTGTTTTGAATTAGATTGCAATGTTCAGTTTAATGCACAATTCATCAAGTGTTTTGTGTCCAGTTGCAACACACCCTTTAAGTGTTATTATTCTTTAGGTCAAGCATTTAAAGCATTTCCCTGTATTTTGTCGCAGGATGGAGCCATGACAACATGAATCGGTCCTACAAAGTGGCTTGCAGGGATGGCTCGGGGTGTCGTGGTGATCCACAGGAGACTCAACTCAACTCCTGTGGACACCAGAGCACAAAGCGACAGGGGGACCAGGGGTCTGCCATTCATTTCTTAAACTCTGGCTACAAACTCTCGGCATCGCCGTTTGTGTACAATCAGAGGGAATCCAACTACAGTCCGCTGAGGAGACTTCAGGATCTGACCACTATGGTGAACCATGCCGACATGAGTTTGCAGGACAAGGACTTTCACGGACGAAGTAAATTGCTCATACACAATCCCATCGGTCGAGGAGAGTTCGGAATAGGCCTATATCACACGTCCAGTTCGCAAGGAAACACTGACAGGACTACTATTCAGGATGTGGACAAAAATGGTTTCTCACCAGTAAGCTCTGATAGCTTGGAACATTTTCCATCCATCCCAAATGGAATTTTGCATTTCGAGTCGACCCTGTTTGATAGTGGGGACAGCAAGGATAATGATGAAGAGGAGCATGATAGGGGTAATGCTGTGGCACCATTTAAAGACACGTCAAAGAAATGCCAGAAAATAAATCTGGCAATTACAAAGCCTCCTAGCAGCCACAGGCTGGACCTAAGTACAAACAAACATGGAAGTAGTAACCTTGTTTCTAAAAATACAGCGAAGTCTAACCCTCCTGGTAGTCCCTCACATTGGCCTGCCGAGGTCATGATGGAGGATTTAGACAGTATGGATGATTATTCAGACAGTGACTGCGATCTTCCAAGCACTGAGAACAGTGCTTCAATATTCAACTCTGGTCTCTCTAAAAGACCAGATTCACCCAGTGACTCCCATTCAAATCCTGTAAGATGTTTTTATGTTCATCAGATTTCTTATTTTGTTGTCTTAATTGTGTTTTTTTTCCTAACAGGTGTACAAGTTATATTGTTAAAGAGTTTCCACCTAAGAATGCAGGAAGGAAGATCCATTATTTTTTAAATACAGTGTATATATATATTCATGATGACACACACACACACACACACACACACACACACACACACACACACAGCAGTGGGGTCCAAAAGTTCAAAACCACATTGAAAATCTGTTATTTAGACCTTGAAATAAACTTAATTAAATTTAAAGAAATGTTATAAATTTTTTTGAATATTCTGAACAATTTCTAAGTCACTAATTTGGAAACCAAAATAGTGACCTTGATCATCTGACCTAATATGGTTTTGTTTACACTAAGGCACACGGTTTCAAACCATGCTGGACAACACAATGTTTAGGTTTTACTCAAATATGTGGAGCATCTCAATTGCTTCTCTGCTTAAAGCAAATTAAAGTTGTTTTGTATTGGAAAATGGTATGCAGTAAGTAATGAACGCTATCTAAGTGATGCAAATGCTTATATGATAAATATAAGCATTTTCATTAGCAGTGTCAGATTTTTGGACCCCACTGTATAATTACAGTGCATAATTATTCAATTATTTACATTTTTAAGTACACATTTATTTTCCACAAATTAAGAAATATTTGAAAACCAAGTGTGTAGTATAACAAAGGTATTCATTCTTTTAATCAAACAACCAAGAGGAATCACTTCTGTCAGTTAACCACAGTAATTGACTGATGCAGATAATGTCAACATGAAATGTTTGTGTACTTTTTAATTTGATGAACCGTGCAGCCAAAATATGCATAATTTTTAGCACATGTGCTAATAAGTAGCACAATATCTATATCAACATAATTCCATGTTTCCTTAGATAAAAGTGCTTTTTTTCTCATCTTAATATGTAGAAACCCAATTTATTCATAAGTGGATTTGGCAGAAAAGTATAAACACTGGCACTATCAAAACATCGCTTTGCCATAACAACTTGGTTTTAACCAGTATTTGGAGTTTTATATCTGGTGTTTTTAAATTACATGTTGTCATAGATGGAAGTCATTTGTATTACCATTCCTCAAGATGAACACCTCTTGCACCACACAGTTGCACTGAATTGTTGAGTAGGAGGTGTAGGCTAAGTGCTCGTTGGTTCATACTTCTTTTGTGAAACTTATCTGACCAAGATCTTTGACACAGTAAGACAAAGGCTGTAGTATGGTGGGTTGCAGTTAGGTTGTCACCCACTAATGGCTCTTTGCAAGGTGAAAGTATCTGTATTGATAAAAGAGTAGCCTAAACAAACAACTCAAGCTGTCTTGACGCATGTTATTGATGATTAATGAAGTGATTAAACTAACAACTTTTTATTTTAACCCAAAGTCCAACAGCCCAAAGAAGAAGCAGCTCCCAGGTATAAAGTACTCTGTTGAAGATGTTGTGTGGGCCAAATTCAACCGCAGACCCTGGTGGCCCTGTCAAGTAGCCACTGACCCACAGATTGAAGTTCACACCAAAATGAAAGGTGATCTTTTTTGTTTTAATCACCTTTTGTATGACTATTCATAGTGGATGCCTAATTTCACATGGGTGATGTAACACTTCTGTAGCGGCACATGCTATTGACAAAATATAGTTAGTTATCAATGTTTTGTTTTGTTCTATGTCTTATAGGCTTACAGGGATACTCCACCCCAAAATGATTTTTTTTTTCATTAATCACTTACCCCCATGTTGTTCCAAACCCGTAAAAGCTTTGTTCATCTTCAAAACACAATTTAAGATATTTTGGAGGAAAACCGGGAGGCTTATGACTGTCCCATAGACTGCCAAGTAAGTTACATTGTCAAGGTCCATACAAGTATGAAAAGCATCGTCAGAATAGTCCTGATCTGCCATCAGTGGTTCAAACTTAACGTTATGAAGCGACGAGAATACTGTTTGTAAGTAAAGAAAGCAAAAATAACGAATTTCTTCAACAATTCCTTTGTCAACAGTCTCCTCTGTGTCTCTTCACATCACTCAAACTTCCTATGCTCTTCTGTGTCAGCCGCGCCAAAAGGATAAACTGTTTCTATATGTATTTATGCTATAATTTGAAAGATCCTTGTGGTGCGGCTGACACAGAAGAGGGTAGGCATTTACTTACAAACAGTATTCTGGTCGCTTCAAAACGTTACGGTTGAACCACTGATGGCAGATGGACTATTCTGTCAACGTCTTTCATACTTTTCTGGACCTTGTCATGTAACTTATTTGGCAGTCTATGGGACAGTCACAAGCCTCCTGGTTTCCATCCAGAATATCTTAAATTGTGTTCCGAAGATGAGCTTTTACAGGTTTGGAACGACATGGGGGTAAGTGATTCAATTTCATTTTGGGGTGGAGTTTCCCTTTAAATAATTAAATATTATAACATTTCCTTGCAGATCCCAGTCGTCGGCCATGTCGTCTCTATTTTGTCAGGATGTTTGGGGAGATCGTAGACCAAGCTTGGGTCCCGGCAAAAGCCACTTTTCCTTTTGATGGAGGCCATCAGTTTGAAAAACTGCCTGTACTTAGACGAAGAGGAAGACAGAAGGACAAAGATTACAAATACACGGTAAAGCTAACTTGCAACTGTTTTGTTCTCATATTTTGAAAAATGAATGCTTATGATTAAATGACATTTAATGCTTTTGATAGAAAGTTTATGATTTTTTTTTTATTCTACAGGTTCCCAAACGTCTAATGCCATCATGGAAAGCTAGTGTCTTGGAGGCAGAGGCAGCACTGACCAAACGGTTAAATAGCGAACCTCCATTGACTTTAATTCGGGATGTGCACATGCCTATTACAGAAGACAAGGCACCAAAAAGTCCTGCTTGCCCGACATCTTCTACACAGTCCACATTATCAAGCTCACTTTTGTCCAATGGTCTAGATCCATCCGTTAAGAACAAAGGAAAACCTGCCACTGGAAGCAAAAAGAAGGCAACTAAGAAGAACAGCTCAACTGTAAAATCTCTTGTGAAAATAACTGAAAACTCTTTATCATCAAAACCATTATCAATCACTTCATCAGGCAGCTACAAACCTTCCACAGCCACCGATCGGCACAAGCCGGACCCCCTAGATAGTCTGTATTCAGATATTGACTCTGTCCCGAGGATCCTGTGTCCCAAACGTTCACAGCAATTGCCACAGGAAGAGGCAGCGAAAGAACTAAGCACTAAACATAAGAAAGTACAGCCAAGTAAAAAGATAAAAAAAGCCAACGTGGATAAGCAGGTGAAGAAGACAGAGGCTGGTTCAAAATGCACAACCAACAGTAAGCTAAAGAAGTCAACACCCAAAGAAAAAACACTTAGGGCTACGAACTCCAGACAGAAGGAAAGCAGTTCCCCAGGGTCCTCAGATGGGTCTTTTGCCATGCACTCTTTTTATTTTCCTGCCAGCACTGGCTTAATCTCAAGAGCACTTGCCGCCAGTGAAGAAACCAAGGAGAAAGATTTAAGTCAGGAGCCAAAATCTCCCTCCCCATGTGTTGGCGATGAACAATCAGAGTTTTACAAGTGTTCATCCCCCACCGCCCATTCTGAGTTCTCAAAACAACAATGGCAGGTAAAAACAGAGGACAGCAAAGAGTCCACAGATGCCTATATCTCTCACACACCGCCAAACCCAACTCTTAAGTTTACAAGAATCCAAAATGAGAAAAAGGACGTTCAGAATGGACCTCGACATAAATGTTTCAAGTCAGATGTGACTGAATCCTCCCACAATTCTGTTAAAATCAAAAACGAGAGCATAATCTCAGACACTTCATCTTCGTCCTTCCCGTCTCCCTCCATCTCTCCCATGGACGCTTTCCAGGATATAAAGGAGCTTTCTTTCAGGTCTCTTGTCAAAGAGGAACGCAGCTCAGGAGAAACTTCGCTCCATGCGGATTCGAACTACAAATTCAGCACTTTCCTAATGCTCCTGAAGGATCTGCACGACAGCCGGGAGAAGGAAGGGAAACCTTTAACCCTTCCTCCCACATCTCCATCCTCTCTCATCAGGGAAGAACCTTCTCTTATCCCACCTGGAGAAGAAACAACAAATGAGGCGATTGCGGATCAGAACAGTCGGCAGGGAAAGACATCAACGCCAAACAGCTCAAAACAGAGCAAGGCTAAGCCAAAATCATCGGTGAAAAAGGAGACGCATAAACACGATGGTGGGAACAATTTAGTTTCTCCGCTGAAAAAGCAGAACTCATCAGCAGGTTTGGATGCACTTGAAAAGAGTTTTCCTCTGTTAGCTGAACTTTCCAACTCTCACTGTGATGCTGTTCCTGATGTCTGTGGCAAAGGCACCATCTCCAAGGTTGCTCCTAAAAAGCGATGGCAGACATTTGAGTCTGGAATTGGGAAAAGCACCAAGCCAAAGAGCGATCTGGTTGGTTTGAATCAAGATGTAGTGAAGGAGTCCACAGAGCTAAATGGAGTTTTCAAAGACAGTCTTGAAGAAACGGCTCATTCTGACGTCCCTGATAAAAAAGATGCTTCAGGTAACTGAGATATTACATGAAATATCAATAGTTAGATTTAATGTTAAATGTTGTAAACCAAATTCAATGATTTTTAATGATTCTGTTGTCAGAAAACAAAAGGCTCAGAAAACCAAGCAAGAGGCTTATTGAATGCAGTGAAGAATATGAACCGATATTTTCCACAAAGAAAAAAGTCAAGAAAACTCCAGAGTCCTGTAAAACAGTAAGCTGTTTCTTTAACTCTTTACATTGTTTCTGTTGATCCTATGGACTTCAAAACCACAGAAGCAATTCAAATTTATTTTCAGTAATTCATCGAAAAATGAACATTCTGTCATTCTGTCACTCATCTTCATGTAATTTAAAACATATTTTACTTTCTTCCACGGACACAAAAGCAGAATTTTCGATGCCATAATATTTAGCTCTTCTCCATAAAACAAAAGTGGATACTAGAATTATCCGGCCTGCAAAATTACAAAAACATATAGAAATTGTAGTTTCTTTTGTAGTCTTGTTCATGCTTGCATTCAAGACATTTAAATCCATGCAAGAGCCAATGATGTTTGGTGTCAATGACACAACATGCAACATGAAGTGTCAAGTTTGAATATACACAAATGAGATTTGAGAGCATAGGCTATAATTGATGGGTGCAAATTTTTCATACAGCAAGGTACCAAAATGATATCATAATTCAGTTTTGAGTGAGGTATTCGTAACGTGCACCAACTGTATTTCTATATGTGAATAATGTTATTTCATACCTTTCCTGAAGGAATCTTTGATCGCCAACACTAATGCTGAGCAGCTGGCACCTGAGCAGATCGCACCTGAAGCTTTAAGCTCTTCACCTAAAAAACCCTCTGAGCAGGCCACACCAGAGGAGCAGATCGAACCAGCAGATGGTCTCGTATCACCTTCAACACCATTATCGCCATCCTGTGGAGGCCCATCGCTAAACAGAGAGTCATGTGAGAAGAAATCTGGTAAGAATGTATAGTTTAAGGCACTTTACTTGTAAATGTCAGCTGTAGGTATAAACATATTTTATATTGCTGTTGCAGCATCCTCAGATAGAAAGAGACCACGTAAGACTGTGCAGAAAATTCTTGACTGCATCGTTGAGGGGGATTCTGTAAAGGTCCCAAAGAAAGAGGTTAGGGGTCTATATGATTTCTAAAAAAAAATTTTATGTGTTGGGGTCTTCTGTATTTGCTTATTTTTTTTTTTTACTTCTGTTAAATCAGGAGAGTAAACAACAACAAAATACCAGCCCAGATGAATCGGATCTCAAGGATGTGCAGGTAATGTTATGGGGTGTACTTCAATGTGCAATTAGTTTTTTAGTAATGTTTATAATTGTAATAAATTGGTAACACAAATAATAAGTGTAATTATAATAAGTATACATTAACTTTAAAATCATTTGCACAATAAAATTCATTGTTTATAATACACTATAGTTTATAATATACACTAATATGGTTTTGAGATGAAATATAAACGCTGAACAAAATTATAAACGCAACACTTTTGTTTTTGCCCACATTTTTCATGAGCTGAACTCAAAGATCTAATACTTTTCTATGTACACAAAAGGCATATTTCTCTCAAATAATGTTCACTAATCTGTCTAAATCTGTGTAAGCGAGCACTTCTCCTTTGCCGAGATAATCCATCCACCTCAGAGGTGTGGCATATCAAGATGCTGATTAGACAGCATGATTATTGCACAGGTGTGCCTTAGGCTGGCCACAATAAAACCCCAATCTAAAATGTGCAGTGGGGTCTGAAAACCAGTCAGTATCTGGTGTGGCCACAATTTGCCTCACACAGTGCATCACATCTCCTTCGCATAGAGTTGATCAGGTTGTTGATTGTGGCTTGTGGAATGTTGGTCCACTCCTCTTCAATGGCTGTGTGAAGATCCTGGATATTGGCAGGAACTGGAACACACGGTCATATACTCTGATCCAGAGCATACCAAACATGCTCAATTGGTGACAATAATCATGCTGTCTAATCAGCATCTTGATATGCCACACCTCTGAGGTGAATGGAATATCTTGGTAAAGTAGAAGTGCTCACTAACACAGATTTAGTCAGATTAGTGAACAATATTTGAGAGAAATAGGCCTTTTGTATACATAGAAAAAGTCTTAGATATTTGAGTTGAGCTAATGAAAAATGGGGGCAAAAACAAAAGGGTTGCGTTTATAATTTTGTTCAGTTTATATGACTGAATAGTTAAATTGACATGTTTGCTTTTTCTATGAATATAACCACTGCTGCTGACATGGTGTTAAATCATAAATAATTATACACTAATATGTTATGAACAAATAGTTAGTTCTTCATTCATTGTCATGTTTTATTACGTTTTAATTATCCCTTGTTACCAACTTTTAAACAATACCTAACTCATGTACAGTATTTATAGCCATAGTAAAGAAGTTGTTAATTGTTTATTAGAAGTATGATAAGGTCTCAGAAATTATAAAATAAAGGGAATAACTTAACTTTATAAAACATTAATTGCATTAATAGCAAGCGTTCCTAAAATGTTTACAAAAACCTTAAGCATAAATGTCTATCAGTTCTCTTTGCACATAAGAATTAACTATTAATGAATAACTATCAACTTTTGCAACTTATGGTGACAATAACTAACTCACTATTTGTTGATAGACTACGATTTAGAAATGATTAACTACAAACTGATAGTTGATTTTAAAAGTACTTTATTCTTTATACTATATTTTGTTGTACTTTTTAAATGTATTTTTAACACCCATTTAACCATTATAAAATGTTATATTAAAAATGTATTTCGACCAGCAACACTACTGAGATATATTAATATTTTTTATTTCTTTATTTTGAACAGAAACAGGAAGAGCCTGGACCTAGACCGTCAAGCCCCTGTGCTGCATCAGGTTTGTTTTCTCATGTGTGACTTTTGTCATTACAATCATGTATTTGTTGTATTTTATTAAGAATATTGTAATTGATCCACCATTATATTTTCTAAAAATGTACAGTGATATTTATTTCTGTCATCCTTAGCAGCACCACAAAGTGAGGATGAAATAAGAACATCGTCCCCAATCCAGCCGGACTCACCCAGTGTCTGCCAGATCCAGCTCGAAGAAGATCAGTGCAGCCCGTCAAAGCCTCAGGCAAATGGCGAGGACTCGCTGCTCTCTGAGGTTATTATTATTAGCTGCACATTTTTCATCAGTCTGAAATTATGATGTCATCACTTATCCTCGTGATTCAAACCTTATGATCTAGCTTCTTTCTTGTTTTGATTCTTTGATTCATCATGGTGAGATATATCTCTATTTATAGATTTATATAACTTTTTTTCATTTTATTTCTTTTTTTTTCAGGTTTTTGGTGCAGGACTGAATGATAGTGCTTTTTCAAGCAGAGATTCTTTATCAGGTGACTTATCAGGACTCTCAACCAATAGAAAATCAGGGGAGAAAGGCGGAGGTGCATCGTTGAAGGAGAATGTTTGCCAGGTAAAAATCTTATATATATATATATATATATATATATATATATATATATATATATATATATATATATATATATATATTAGACAATGTAATTTCGCCTTTGTGTATAAGTTAGCTTTATTTTAGGGATGCACTGAATGTTCCGCAGTGTGGAACCATTTAAAACGTTTTTAAAACCATTTAGTACTGTATTGCATGTCTTCGATGAGATGAGGAAGTTGTGGTTGTTGCTGGCTACTGTATGGTGATTTAAAATCACAAAATTCCCTTAAACAATTGTTTTCTAATACACGCACAAATTGCATGTATTCTGACAGAGCAGCATGTGACAGTGTGAAATGTGTGACAAACATCTTCCCAAATTCATAATGAGAATCCTTTATAAATTTGCTGCTGTCAACAAAAAGGGGCACTGAGGTCTTCCTGTGGGGTCCCGCCAAAATATAAAGCTGAGAAAACAGCAAGAAGTCCATCAACATTTATAAATGTTTGTATTGTAATTTTACTCGTTCTGTAAAATAAAATAAAAAAGACAGTAGAAAAAGTAAGAACAAAGTAATAATAACAATAAATAATAATTACTCTAAAATAAATATTACTAATAATAACTCTTCTAGTAAAACATTTATTATAAAATTCACACATAGTGTTCAAATTGTAATATTTCTAATGTTTTGCCCCAGTGTTTTATTTTGTTTGGTTTCCGCTTTGGCCAATAATTTTCATTTCGATGCATCCCTACTTTATTCTTCCGAAAGCATTTACAATCTTACCAACCCCCATCTTTTGAATGGTAGTGTTTGTCCTAAAAATCAGTGTAACACTGTTTTTGGATTATGTCTTGTAGGTCTGTGAGAAAACAGGTGAACTGCTCCTCTGTGAGGGACAGTGCTGTGGTGCCTTCCATCTGCAGTGCATCGGCCTCACAGAGACCCCTAAAGGCCGGTTTATCTGCCAAGAGTGTAAGACGGGTGAGTAACCACTCCATAACCAATATATCAGCCAAACTTTTTAGCCATTTTGAAACTGTTAGGATGGATAAAAACGAACACCTTCATTTCTTTGTGTGTCTTTCCTGTTCTCCCTTTCTGTAGGTGTGCACACATGTTTTGTGTGTAAGAAGCCTGACAAGGAGGTCAGGAGGTGTATGATCCCTGTGTGTGGGAAGTTTTATCACATGGAATGCATCCTGAAATATTCCCCCACCGTCGCTCAGAACCGCGGCTTCCGCTGCTCCCTCCACGTCTGTCTGGCTTGCTTCATCACCAACCCTGCCAACCCTGGTATCTCCAAAGGTGACATTATTTCAGATATTGTGTTTGCAAAGATTATTAAACTAAATCAAATCTGTTGTTTCTACGTATAAGAAAAGCGTGGTTTCTTGTCATTGATCAGAACTTGTCCATCTCACAGGTCGCTTGACCCGCTGCGTCCGCTGCCCTGTGGCCTACCACGCCAGTGATTACTGTATGGCTGCCGGCAGCGTCCCACTGGCCAATAACAGCTTCCTGTGCCCCAACCACTTCACTCCACGCAAAGGGTGCAAAAACCATGAACACATCAACGTTAGCTGGTGTTTTGTGTGTTCTGAAGGTATGCAGTCCAGTTAGAAATATTACTTGTGCTTGCTAAGGCTATTACTATCCAAGTTGGAAAAGAGTGTGTTCTAGTGAGGACAGAGCAAACATTTTACTACGGTTGTTTATTGCAATTACATTTGTTTTCCGTCTCTTCCTATAGGAGGAAGTCTGCTCTGCTGTGAATCTTGCCCTGCTGCCTTTCACCGTGAGTGTCTGAACATTGACATGCCCCAGGGAAGCTGGTTCTGTAACGACTGCCGAGCAGGAAAGAAACCCCACTACAAGGACATTCTGTGGGTCAAAGTGGGCCGCTACAGGTTTGTGTGGTGTTTCACCACTACCACTTTCACTTTTGTAGTATTGATGATGTTCTCTGATGCATTTCGGACCTTTTGTTCCAGGTGGTGGCCTGCTGAAGTGACTCAACCCAAAAATGTTCCTGAGAACATCTACCGCATGCGGCATGAGGTGGGAGAGTTTCCTGTGCACTTCTTCGGCTCCAAAGACTACGTGTGGACCTATCAGGCTCGCTGTTTTCCCTATATGGAAGGGGATGCCAACAATAAGGAAAAAATGGGAAAGGGTGCAGATGCTGTCTATAAGAAAGGTAATTTTACACTCCTGCAGTTATCTAAAATAGTTAGTTAACACAATTAGGTTATCAGGTGCCATACTTAAGATTCACACTTAATATCATTACATATTTGCTATCTAAAATATAACTGTGGAATAGGATTTTGTGGTGGTTTTGTTGATGGTGGAAGTCTGAATAATCTGCTGTATTTTGGCACTTTATCACATTATGACCGATTATGACAGTATGACAGTTTGTTTTATATATAAAAATTGAAGTCACTGTGGAAATGTAATTAATATATGTATGCTGAATCCACTTAAAGCCTACTGGTTGTGTTGATTAGAGTTTACAATGTGGATTCTTTCAACATTGAGAGCAAATTGGTATTTTTCTTAGCTTTAAACGAAGCGGCCGAAAGATTCAGGGAACTGCAGGCGGAGAAGGAGATGAGACAGCTTCAAGAAGACCGGAAGAATGACAAGAAACCTCCGCCATACAAACACATTAAGGTAATAATGTCAAATGCTTGGTTAGTACAATGTGACTAATTTTGTTTATTTACTTGCATGTCATTTTATTATTTTCCCTGGTGCACATTATCAAACTTGTGATGAATCTTGACCCTGGTCCTTTTCATAAAACAAAATTTCCTGGTGATATCCCCCAAAAAATTGCACGTTACTCAAATTCTCCCTTTGCGTTCTATGAAAAAATAACTGGTTAATGTCATGAAGGTGAAGGGTTATCCTTCAAGACTTCTTCAGCATCATGTTGATCTTCCTTTCTTAGAATTGGCCTAATGCTGGCTTCTCAGACTGACACTGATCTCTTTTGAACACTGATCGATTTTCACGTAGGTGAACAGACCGATAGGAAAAGTGCAGATCATCACGGCAGATCTGTCTGAGATCCCACGCTGCAACTGCAAAGCCGAAGACGAGAACCCGTGTGGCATTGACTCGGAGTGCATCAACCGCATGCTAATGTACGAGTGTCATCCTCAAGTGTGTCCAGCATCGGTTCGCTGTCAGAACCAAAGCTTCACCAAACGCCAGTACACCGAGGTGGAGATCTTCAGGACGCTGTCGCGTGGTTGGGGTTTACGCGGTGTGTCTGACATCAAGAAGGTGGGCTGTATTTACTTGCGGATTTATTTGAGAGATAATAATACACACAGAGCTGGGTAGACTACTTACAAATTTTAGTCTGTTACTGATTCCATGTTACATGACACAAATTGTAGTTATTAACTCAATCCAGTACATTACACATTTTAGGTAATATAATTACTTTTGACCTATTTTGTTTTCTCACATAGATTTAAACAGGAAAGTTTATCAAAATAAAACACTTAATGAAAAAATTTAATATTTGATTTGTTTACCTGCATGTTGTGACCATAGCCAATGAACATGCAAGTGTGATACTTCATTATTAAAATATTTAAATAAACTTTGAATTCTTTAAACAAAAATATATTAGGTGAAAGAGTATCAGATGACAAATTGGAGAATTTGTGCACCTTCCAAAGTAATACATGGTAAAATAACCGAATGAGTGCCAATTCAAATAAAAATAAAGGATTTTTGTGTGTATTTCCACAAAACTGGAGGACTTTCTGATTTTATATTAGCAGTAGGTTATTTTAAGAAAGGAAAATTTAAAAGATGAAAAAGAGGAATTAGGGAAAATCAATAAATTCAGAATAAATGATTTCTATGATGTAAATAATGTTATCATAATGTAATCCCTAAGAAAGTAACTGTAGTCTGAATACGACAATTTAAAAATGTAATTGAATAAGTATTTAATTTTAGGAATCCAGTTACGACCCAGCTCTGACCACACACATATGAGACTAATTATGTCTCTCTTACTCTTTTAATCAAATTACATTACTCCACCATAGGGAGCTTTTGTGAATGAGTATGTTGGAGAGGTCATTGACGAAGAGGAGTGTCGAGCCAGGATCAAACATGCACAGGAGAACAACATCTGCAACTTCTACATGCTCACACTGGATAAGGTCAGTCACTTGAGGCAATTCTCAATCCAGATTATCCTGATAACATGTTCTCCACTTATCTTGACACTGGGCTCTGTTTTCTGCGCATGTGCAGGATCGGATCATAGACGCCGGGCCGAAGGGAAACCAGTCACGTTTTATGAACCACAGCTGCCAGCCGAACTGTGAGACGCAGAAGTGGACGGTGAATGGAGACACCAGGGTCGGGCTGTTTGCATTGGAGGACATTCCTACAGGTGAGTTTGAATCTAGATAATATGGAAATAGAAAGGGGTGAATGCTTGTTTAACAGGTTTTGTTGGCTGTTTGCAGGTGTTGAACTCACTTTCAACTATAACTTGGAGTGTCTTGGTAATGGGAAGACCGTGTGTAAATGTGGAGCGCCCAACTGCAGCGGATTCCTTGGTGTCAGACCAAAGGTACGGCATAGCGTTGTTTTTAAGGTATATTCAGGGTTAAAGCTGGTGTACTCGATGTGACACAACTTTCTGTTCAGAATCAACCCTCATCTGATGACAAGATGCGGAAAATGAAGAAAAAGGTTGCAGTGAAGCGCAAGAGCCAGTTGGAGGTCACCAAGGAGCGAGAGGATGAATGTTTCTTCTGTGGGGATGGCGGGCAGATTGTGTCTTGTAAGAAGCCTGGCTGCCCCAAGGTCTATCACGCCGACTGTCTGAATCTGTCTAAGAGACCTGCAGGTGAGTGACTCCTTTTCAAAGAGCAACTAGTTTGTTTTGACACGTTTCATTTCATGTGTCACGGTATTTTGCCTTGTATTGAAGTTTATGATGTGTTTTTTCCCATGTTGATCTCTATTTTTCTTTTGTTTTTATGTATTTTGTATTAAAATAGGAAGGTTGGGGTGTCCTCTAAAAAACAACAAAGATGAAAGCCTTTAGTTTACACTAATGTTTAAAACTTTAGGAGAACTTTTAAGGAATGTTAAAAAAATCTCTTATGCTTACTTGAGTTTGACAAATACAATTATTTGTCCAGAATATAATAAAAATAATATAACAGTAATATTGTGAAACATAGTTACAATTTTAACTGTTTTAAATATTCTTTTGTTTTCTCTTTTTAATGTAAAGTTTTAATCTATTCCTGTGTTGGCAATGTTTAATTTTCAACATCCGTTACACCTGTCTTCAGTGTCACATGATCTTTCAGAAATCATTCTAATATGCTGATTTCGTGCACTTGAAACATGTCTTAGTATTATCAATATTGTTCTGTTTGTTTCTTTTCAGCATTTTAAAGGAGTTTTCTTGTTTTAGTAATGTTAAATAGTTGAAAAACTCTCCCTCTATTCGCTATTCGGTCAGCTTAGGATGTTAGTCAAGCTAAATCATGATTGAATCTGCCTTATATGCATTTTCCAGGCCGCTGGGAGTGTCCATGGCATCAGTGTAATGTGTGTAGACGGGAGGCGGCATCCTACTGCGAGATGTGTCCCAACTCCTACTGCAAACAGCACCGTGAGGGAATGCTGTTCATATCCAAACTGGACGGCAAGCTGTCCTGCAGCGATCATGACCCCTGCGGCCCCGATCCTCTGGAACCGGGAGAAATTCGAGAGTACGTGCCCGGTACACCTATCCTACCACCTCCGCCAAATATGTCAGTGTCAGGCCGAATACCTCTGCCTGCCCTACCGCCTGCTGCCCCGCTCTTCATCCCCGCCCCCAACACACCTGCGTTCCAAGCCCAAAGAGACCCGTATGCAGATGAAGTAGTGGACAATGTGGTTTTGCCATCCTCTTCTCCTTCTAAGGACATCAAGGAGGAAGATATGAGCGATGAAGGCGAGGTGATGGAAGGGGTGATCGGGGATGAAGGGGAAGATGAAGGCCTTGAAGTCGTGGATGATGATGATGATGATGATGAAGAAATGGAGTACGGAGGAATGGGATTCGAAGACGAGGATGAAGAAAAGGAAGAGGAGGACTGGGGAGATGAATATGTGAATGATGAGTTCGAAGACACTGAGGACTTGGGGGAAGTGGAAGGGGACGACCAGGAATCATCGTGGGATGAGTTTGTCGAAGGAGAAAAGTGAGCTCTCCTGTATTTTTGCTAGACATCCATCTCTCGCACACAAACTCTGTTTCTGATGGGCACGGCAGGTGACCTGTAGGGAAAGCCAACTGCTGTTTTCCAGTTGGTGCCCAGCTGAACTTTTGAGAATGATGGAGATGTGCACCATTCTTAAGTTGTTCAGCTTGCCTTCTCAACCCAAGTCCTCTTGGAAACGTTCATAAAGAGGGTTGGACCTGGTGCTGTGGGACTGTGATTTTTTTTTTTTTTTTCAGTCCTTTTGTTGGAATTTAATTAGTGTCTGGTGCTCTTTTGTGTTTTTTTTGTTTTACTTTTTCCTCCTGGACTTGTTTACATTCTCTGATCTACACAAAGATGACCTCACGGAGGATTGAAATGGGGCACCACAAACCATACGGTTGTGTCTTATTAACGGAATCTGCATAGATTTTGATTACGCTTCATTGACAGAGAAAAGAGAACATAAAGCAGCAGATAACTAATGTTTAGTCCCTTCACCAGGTGATAACAATGAAATAGCTACATCCTTAGGCCAAAAATGGCTCCACGGGTCACTGTACTTGAAATGATTTCTTCAGGTCCGTCTGTTAGTGTCACAGAGTTGCTACATGAGAACGAATAATAGGCATCTTAGTACTTTTTTAGCTGATTTGTGAATAAAAAAAAAAAAAGTACTATCAAAAAGGACAAGGAAGATTTATATTCCCAGCATCATCCTGCTTCATTTCAATCATGCACTTTTTTTTGTCGCATTTGTGTTTGTCATTTTTACTTCAGACATTGTCAGAGAAATTAAAGAAACTCAGTAGTTTTAAGTTTTTGTAAAGTCTAGAGGAAGTGATTGTATCACCTTTCGTTCTCCATGCTTGTGGCCTTTGAGTCTTGAAAGCTTTTAGGAAAGATGAGTTTGTACTTCTTGTTACAAAGGAAGTACAAAGGCCTATTTGTACTTTCTCTAGTTACTTAAATTCAACCACCATTTCAAAATACTGTTCAAAAATCTCCAGATGCCTCATTGCAGTAACCATTCAGAATGTCAGAGAACCCCCCCCCCCCAACCCCACGTTGTGTTACAAATCTGCAGGTTATGTTTTCCTGCTATTTGTTTTTGTATTGTGTCTATGAGCAGGTTAACTTTAAAAGGTGCCTCTGAATGTTTTGCACTCTTTCAGAGATCAGGAGAAATTCAAAGCGTCTTTTATATTCATGATTCCAAGCTGTTCATTCACCATCCTGTGTTGATCTGCCTGATGAAACCTATAGCAGCTCATTGTTGGCTGCTTTGTCATCCTCTATTAAGATTCAATCAGTCATATTTAAGGGATGCAGACAAGCCCTTAAAAATGATTATTAGACAAAGAAATTCCCTAAATGATTTGTATTTTAATTACAGATATCATCATACCTGGAGCCTATTTTTTTCAAGTAGTCATATTTTGGTTTAATTTTGCTATATATATATATATATATATATATATATATATATATATATATATATATATATGAAAATTCCCATCACTTGATTCTCAAAAATTATGAAAGCACCTTTTGTTTGAAACCTCATTGTGCACCAGGTACAATTCCTGGTTGAAAATCTGCCTCATGTAATGACGTGATGTTCATATTCATAGAACTTTTTGAAAACCTTTTTATTTCCATCACTGATATTGTACAATGTTTTCAGTGCCTTTAGGCCTTACGCTTATTATTTCTGGTTCTGTAACATTGTAACCTAATCACGCAGATGCTTTTTTTCTTCTTTAGCAGCATCATCATCAACCTTTGTACTTTGCTTAGCTCTGTTTTTCTTCATACTTTTTGTCACTTTGTATTTATGGTCCTTGTATAATCTTTTTCACTCGTTCCTTGTTTCTTGTATGTTTGTTAAATCTGCTGCTGTGTTTCAGCACTATGGGCCCTTGACACCATGAACAGGACGAAATGCAGATGAGAGTTTCCTGAGGACATTTTGGCAAAATGTTTGCTGCCATGTTAGAGACCCATGATTTTGTACTGTACCTTGTGCATAATAAATATAAGTAAAAATTTTACTATAGACCGCAGTTGTTTCTGTTTTTTTATCAACAGTCCTTATTAAGGTGGATCAAACTAGATATAGTTAATAAAGGATGAAATTTAAATTGCACAACAATAATTGCTGACAATGTTTAGATCGAAAAATTACAAAATCAGTAGAGCGTTACATATGTGTACACATGCTATCTTCATTAGACATTTTCCTAGTTTTTACCTTAATTTTTTTTAAAAACCAGCGTACATATTACATACCATAAATAAAACCTATCGTTGTAAAAAGCTGTTATACATTAAAATATTTTTTGCTGTGGATCTTATGAAAAACTCCTGGACCACAAAACTTAAGTCTTAAGTCCCACAGGTGTATTTGTAGCAATAGCCAACAATTTGTATTGGTAAAAATTAGCGATTTTTCTTTTATGCCAAAGATCATTAGTATATTAAGTAGAGATCGTGTTCTATGAAGATAATTTGCACATTTCCTACAATAAATATATAAAAACTTTATTTTTATTAGTAATATGCATTTCTAAGGACTTAATCTGGACAACTTTAAAGGCATTTTTCTCAATATTTCGATTTTATTTTTTTTGCACCAATTCCAGATTTTCAAATAGTTGTATCTCATCCAAATAGTTTCCTATCCTAACAAACCATACACCAATGAAACGCTTATTTTTTAACCAGCTAAGAACATTAAAACTGGTCCAAGCGTCATTTGTACTTGCATATCAAAAGTTTTTGTGCTTTGTTGCTCTTCTTGAGGTAAATACATTCCCCTTCCAGGCCGCAGGTGGCAGCAGAGCGTCAAACAAGTGCATTGCTCCA
Source organism: Carassius gibelio (assembly GCF_023724105.1). Classification (NCBI taxonomy): domain Eukaryota; kingdom Metazoa; phylum Chordata; class Actinopteri; order Cypriniformes; family Cyprinidae; genus Carassius; species Carassius gibelio. The sequence goes on along the minus strand of NC_068409.1, from coordinate 14,819,011 downwards.
GAAGAACAAGATTCAAGGCATCGCTTCAGGGACGTCTGCTGGTGAAGTGGTGTCAAAACAGGAAAGAACATCATGTGTTATTTAATTTACGCGTTTAATATAGCCTTCTAAAATTCGCTCGAGGTCAGCACTAGAGTGACATACTTTAATGGATTCGTTAGTGTCAAAGTGCATGTTGAATTTTAGACTCGTTCTTATGGCTAACTTAGATGTATTGGTGGCTATGCTAACAAGCTAACTGATTGTTTTGATCCTACAGTTGCTCATTTCAACGCACAAGTTTAGAGATTATTACAGTTTTCTTTAGTTAGACATGCATTTATTTGCAGTGTATTATTGAAACAGTTAAAACAAATTTGGAATAATAGCTGTGGGCTATTGTGGCTCATCATTATGCTGTGTTTGGGCTGCATAGGCTATGTTTGTTTTGAACTGAAAAGTTCAAGGACGTTTATTCATGTTTATATTCATTCAGAGTCCTTTATGACTGATTAATTATGCGTCAATAAAGTATTGCATTTTAGAGTGACATTTAATTCCAGTTAGGATTAGTTGTGTACAAAGTACTTCAGTCTTTCTAGGCTGTTTATTTTTATGACAACAGGCCTTTAAGCCTAAATCCTTGGAATAATATCCTATGAGTGCCTGCCTGCTAACCTTAAAATGACATATTGATAGGTATTGTATGTCTAAAATGTAGGAATCCTAAGATTTTTATTTATTTTTTGTTCTAAGGTTTGAGTCAGACTTTTGGCTCAGATTTATGATCAGATCTTCTTATCTCTAAAAATCATTTACTGACCCATTGGCTTTATTTAATCAGCCCTCAGTCTCACAAACAAGTTGTTAGCTGTGAGGACCATTCAGACGATTCATATGATTCTAACAAATTAATTTGACAAATGAGCTTCTCTGAAATGCTTGGTTAAAATCTAGTCATTTATCAAAACACAGTTTAACTTCTAATCTGCTTTAATTCACTGTATGTCATGATTGACCAAACCAGAGTATTTGCACACCTTGACAAATTTGTTATAATTATGACCCCCCCCCCCCACCCCCTACTAATACCTGGAATTGACCAACTAAAGAACAGAAGATTTATGCAGGGTTTATAAGGTAGTAGTATCGCGATCTGTATATGAGATTGATTTCTATGTTTTCCTGTTTTGCAGGACATTGTGTGTATGTATGTGTGTGTGTGTGTGAGTGAGTGAGTGTGTGTGTGTGTGTGTGGAAGCTGTAACGCTGTGCTGATGGAGCAGTGTGCTTTTGTGGATCGAGAGCTGGAGAAGGTGCTACACAGGTTCGTCACATATGGACATCAGTCAGAGGAAAGGCTGGATGAACTCCTGAGGAACGTCTGTGAGCTGAGAAGTCAATTGGTTGCCTATGGTGAGCTTAGAATCCAATTGAACACCAAATTTTTGGCTTTGGTGCAAAGCTAAATTCTTAGTTTATATCTTATAATTTTGACTTCGCCAAAATTGGAAGATTATGTCTCACATTTCAGACGACTTCTCAGAATTTGGAGTTTATGTCTGTATGATACAGAATGCGAGATATTAACTCACAATTGTAAGAACAAAAGTCAGAATCTTGAAAAAGTTGCATTAATTTTTTTCCCCCATGTCATCAGTTGTCAGCTTGTGTGAGAGAGTGATTCACAAGTCAGTGTTTGTACATGAAAACAAGTCTAAAGAAGAGGAGGAGGAAGTCAACCAAGTGCTTTTACAGCTTTGAAAAAAGCCAATTCAGTTATGTTAAGTCATGAACAATAGGTGTACTTTAGATGCCTGCATAAATAAAAGCCTGCAGTGCAAACAAACATACAAAAACACAGGAAAAACTGCATTCAGCTGTATAACCTCTAGCCCACACGTTAGATTTGTAGATGGTTATATAAGCATAACTCCGTTACAGAGATGAGTCACAGTAGCATATGTCTGTTTAGATCAAAGTTCACCGAGTTGTTATATTTCATCATACTCCATTTCAACTCTAGGTGTTCAAGATGCAGATTTGTCAGTGCTCCATCAAACAATGGCCAAGTGCTGCAAGGAAATCAAAGAAACCGTGCAGATGCTTGCCTCCAGGCACAAGGACATCCATGGCAGTGTGTCAAAAGTGGGCAAAGCAATTGACAGAGTAAGAATTTGTAAACTTAATTGTTTAATTTAATCAAGTATTAAATGGACATTCAATTTAACAACATTTTATCTTAGAGTCTCCCAAACTGGGGGTTGTTTATGATAAATATTTAAATTATAGAAAATAAAATGTTCATTTTAAAATAAAAACAAAAATACGTACTAGTGAAGGATAAAATATATTATGTTTGATTGAATAAATATCTTCAAGAGAGGTCTTCCTCTCTTTTCCTCTATATTTTCTGTCTGTTAAAAGTGAAATGTGTACCTGTTTGATGATCAAATTTGACTTGTGATTTAATTTATTTTAGTAAATCAATCACCTCAAAGTTTTGTCTAATATGTTTCTGCTGTTTTCTTGCACAGAATTTTGATGCGGAAGTGAGTGCAGTTGTAGCTGAGAATGTCTGGGACTCTCAAGAGAGGCAGAAATATCTCAGTGAAACCATCGTTGAACATCTTTATCGACAAGGCATGCTGAGTGTTGCAGAGGATCTCTGTCAGGTAGGAGTTTCTTTTGTAGCATTTCTGTTGTGAGTTTTTCAGCTCGTGTATTTTGTTGACAATTTGTCCCCAGCGCTAACATGTAGTGTGTTAATCTGAATTGACAGGAGTCTGGTGTAGTAATCGACATGAGCATGAAACAGCCATTTCTGGAGCTCAACCGCATTTTAGAGGCTTTAAGAACACAAGATCTCAGACCAGCTTTAGAGTATGTATCACATCCGTTTGCTTTCTACTTCTGGCTTTTATTTTTATTTGTGTACAATGCCTTTCAAAAGTTTTCCTTTTTTAAGAAAAACCTTTGCTCAGCTAGGGCACATTAAATCAATCAAAGTGATATATCTATATGGACATTTATAATATCACAAAAGATTTCTATAATAATAATAATAATGAGCTAATGAGTCCAAAACCTTTGGATGGTCTATTCATCCACATCCTCTCAGTCTTTTTTCAGAACAGTGAATTTGATTAGGCGTGGCTTAAATATGTGCATTGTAGATTTGAGATTACTCGTTGTAATTGTTTGTTTGGTTGTATGATTGCTGTGGTAGGTGGGCGGTGACAAACCGTCAGCGGCTGCTGGATCTAAACAGCACCCTTGAGTTCAAGCTCCACAGACTCTACTTCATCTGCCTGCTCAACGGGGGCATCAGCAAACAGCAGGAAGCTTTACAGTACGCACGGCATTTCCAACCGTTTGCCTCGCAGCATCACAGAGGTGAGGAAAAGTTCAGGCCAGAATTCATGAACCACAACTAGGCTTTATTTTTATAAACATATGGGTGGAACTGAAGCACCATTGAGGCTGTTTTATCAATTACATCATTGATGCAGTTATTTTGTTCTGTATTACACTACCTGACTCAATGTTATGACTAAAGTTTAGGATAACGTCTGAGTCTTGTTTGTGTGTGCTCACTAGATATTCAGATCTTAATGGGTAGTCTAGTGTACCTCCGCCACGGGATCGAGAACTCTCCGTACCGCAGTCTGCTGGAGACGGATCAGTGGGCAGAGATCTGTAACATCTTCACACGAGATGCTTGCTCTCTTCTTGGACTCTCTGTGGAGTCCCCACTCAGTGTCAGGTCTGAAAAAAATCTCTGCTACACTCTGCTTTAACAAGTCCTCTAAGATTTCTACCGGCCCTGTAGGATTTGCAATATGGCCCATAACCAATTATTAAATAGATGGCAGGACTATTTTAGGAACCACTCAATTCATTAATGTGTTGAAGTTTTATGAAAGTTTAACATGGTGCTCCATGGAGAGGAATAAAAAAAAGAGTCCAAAGGCATGCTTTTAAAATTCAAATATTTCAAAGTTTTAACTTGAAATGCCACTTTTTGCAATGTCTATTCAGTGTTTTATTTGTCGGCATAATGTAAATGTAAAAAATTTTGGGGTAAGATTTTTAAATGATTTTGAAAAAAGCCACTTGTCTTGCTAAGATGAGATTTATTTAATAAAAAATACAGTAAAAAGCAGTCATATTGTAAAATTATTACAATTATTGAAAATTTCTGTTTTCAGCTTAAATGTTTTTTTTAAGGGGTCATATTAAATTGCTAAAAAGAACAATATTTTTTATTTGTAATACCATATAGTTAATTAGATTTAAATTAATCGAATGACCAATGTACTCTGTTTTAGACATGCATGGGTTTTTTTTTTTCATTTGTATTGAGTGAATGACGAATGATGGTTTTATTACTGAATCCTCCCTCAGTTTTGCGTCTGGCTGTATGGCGCTGCCGGTGCTCATGAACATCAAACAGGTTATTGAACAGAGACAGTGCAGTGGTGTTTGGACGCATAAGGATGAGCTGCCAGTAGGTCTCTTTCTTTCCCTTTAATGCTTTTATTCAATCATATTCCTTTTTCTGAAGGTTTCAAACATTTCAAAGGTTTTGTTGAAATCTGTTAATTACATGAATTGTTTTTACATTTACATTATAATTAGGGATGCACCAATCACTTACTAGAACAACATTTACTGATACTAATACTTTGGTCGTTCTGTTTTTTTTAAACTCTGGTAATTAATTATGGAACACAAATAATTAAGTGGACAACAAAATAAACTGAAGCAGGTTTTCAAAATTTATTTAGCCAACACAAGGTGCTTTTTTAGGTGAACTTTCATAATTCAAGACCAGCAAAGAAATGAAAAAAAGAAAGCGATTTTCATTTGTCAAATTTAAACCAATGAACTACCAAAATTATGAATGATAAATGACACTTTTGTTCATTTCCCTATTCAGACTGTTCGATTTCAGATTTTGATTTCAGCTGGCTTGACTAATTGCTCTGTGTCTGATAGGTGCTTGATGCCTACTTTTATTTGCTGATATATCTGCTAATTATTATTATTAATAAGTGTGGTCATTTTAAATACATTAATGCCTCATCTGTTCATCGCTGCTGTTTGTGTGTGTGTATGTGTTTAGATTGAAATAGATCTGGGGAAGAACTGCTGGTATCACTCTGTGTTTGCCTGTCCTATCCTGAGGCAGCAGACATCAGAGAGCAATCCACCCATGAAGCTCATCTGTGGGCATGTCATATCCAGAGACGCGCTTAACAAACTCACCAATGCTGGAAAGTAAGACTCTGACATATGCATCACATTCTACATTATGTTTAAAGGGTAATCAGTGCTAGCAAACAGACCCCAGACCTGATGCCTGATGGTTATTTAACCATTTAACCAGGGTTAAAGTGCAGACTGCAGCTGTTGCTACAGCATTAGCACCAGTAGCCATAGTTGATTGACAGATGATTGCAAATAACTTAACTTAAGCCAGGTACTCACTGTATGATTTAATAAATCCCTCGTCTAAAATGTATTTTGAGGTGACATTTTTAGATTATAATTACACAAATAACAACTGTGGTGTATTATTAAATAACTACATGTATTTACTTTTGGGTTAGTTGCTTGGGTTAGTTTACAATAGTAACAAGGTCACCGTAAAACAAAGTGTTGCCAAAATAAATGTATGGAAATTAATCTTTTATGCAGTATTAATGCTGATATTCCTTGATTACAATGTCGTAAACTCTCTCTTCTCAGGCTTAAATGCCCATATTGTCCAATGGAGCAGAATCCCTCCGATGCCAAACAGGTCTTCTTCTGATGTCTTTTTTCGGAGCGTAGCTGAAAGTCGTGTTAAAGGCTTCTTGGAGCCGCTTTTCGAATGATCCTCATTCACAGGCATGACAAGCCTTCTGTGGCGGCTTCTCCCCGCAACGCAAACACCTCCCTCTCCAAAGCTTTTAGTTTACAGAGGCAATGGCCACGGCTACATACCTGTAGAACCTGAGGCAGTAAGTGTACCTAACGAGGAAAACGATCTTTGTGGATCATTCGTTTGTTAACAGCCTAGTATGAACAGGCTTTTACAAGAACGTGTGTGTCTGCGCATTTCGCTTCCTCTCCATTTGTTTTAATTGCAGAGTATTTTTTAAGTTTCCATGGTATAACGCCTCTCTTTTTCTTTCTTTGTGACTCTTATTAAGCAAATGGGCGTGATGCATCTGTGTGGGTGACTTCTTGCCGGAATATATTCATGGTTTCCTCTTTTGAGATCACATTTAAATACATGAACGGGGATTCTTCACACGTGTACATGGTAGAAAGGGCTTTTCAGTGTGTATATTAAGAGTGACATAAGGACTCGTGGATTTTAAATGAATCGCGTCTCTCTTTCCAGTATAGTAAAGGCGTAATTGGATCGAATGGCGTTTTGATTAGTGTGTTAGTGTGAATATTCATAATCTGAAATCTGAGGATTTGTTTTTGCAGATTGTGTTCTTGTTCCTTGCACCCATCTGATGTCTGAGAAAACCTCCTTGTCCAAGCCATGTGTCTTGCTCTGTGTATTTAAAAAAATAAAATAATAATGTTCCATTAATATACAGCAGTGGTTTGTGATGGTATAACTTTTCATTAGTATTATTACATATGTAATGTATTTAAATGCACAAACAAACTGTTTTATCATGGAGTTGAATGGACTTACAGCTCCAGGCTTCTCCACTTCCATAATCAAAACGGGTCTATGCGTTGAGTCGAGAAATGCATTAATACATTAATGTACAGTTGATGGTAGACTGACTGTGTTTTAATGTTCCCAATCAAGACAGGAGTTTCCAGGTGTTTCCCATCATCCCTGAATGTAAAAACTCACCCTGTTTATATGTGTATAGGTGATGGGAGACGGTCGAATAATATTTTGTCCATCAGGATGTTCTTTAAATCCTCCCTGGCTCTTTGACTTTCTTGAAGGTCGGGCATGTACCAGCATAGCTTCGTTCTTGGGCGAATGATGTCTGATTTTATTTTTTTGCCGTCATCTTGTTTAATACCTTCAAGAGGCGTGTAGGAGTGCTGTGTGGCCAGTGACGTGCTGATAATAAACATTGTCTGTTTTTTCTTTTAGTAGACAATCATTTATTACCTCCTGGAAATCAATCTGTAAGATCAAAGCAGAGTACTGTGGGTTAAAACATGGGTTTAAGGAAGTGCTTTTTTGTTTTAGTTTTCATTCAGTAATGACTCTGCTTTCTCTGCTAACATCTGCAAGGCAACTATTGTAAATATTGATCTTCAAATAGTACAATATGTTTGCATCAAAAAAATAAAAAGTTTTATACTCAAAGTTTGAGTTTTTTTGTCTGGCTCTACACACAAATATGTATCATGGTTTCCACAAAAATATTAAGCATCACATGTTTTCAATATTGATAATAGTAAACACTGAATACTGGGGTAATTGCTGCTGAAAATCAATGAAACATGATGCTGTACAATCATAGGAATCATCTTAAATTGTAATATTACTTTACAATAGTGCTCTTTTTACTGTGTGACAACATAAATGCAGCTATGATGAGCATATGAGACTTCTTTCAAAACATAAAAACTGTTAATAGCAATTGCTGTGTGTCAGTGATTTTGGGCGTATTATTTGTGTTGCCTTTAAAATTATAAACATAAAAATGCCTCCATACTGAAACTATGGAAAACAATAGCAAACTGTTTTAAATGAGATGTTGAGCCTTTACTCCCACAAGAGGGAAACCTCAGTTCACTGGGGAACCTGAAAGGGCTTAAACTGAGGCAATCGATATATATATATATATATATATATATATATATATATATATATATATATATATATATATATATATATATAATGGGAATAAGAAATAGTTTTGCAGAAATACTTGTTTATACTGTTAGTTTTTTTTTTTAAATAGACGTTGTAATAAAACGTCAGTCAAAATTGTATTTGAAACTGTGATCACAGTGTAGAGCAAATGTTCCCATTAAGGATCTCACTCTAAATCTCACAACCCTTTTACAGGTTTTCACCTTACAGTGACGTCTGTGAGTTTCTATGGAAACACCGGTTTCTTGAATGAAATTGAGACCCTCCAATGTTTGCACACAAAGGCTCTGTCCCAAATGGAACAATCGTGCACTTTCGGTCTTGCGGACTTCCAGTGGCCGCCGCGTGTACGTGTCCGTTAAGTCCACTAGACTGTAGTGTGTCCCAATAGGCCCTGTCCTTAATGGCGCACTTCATGTGGACTTTCGGTCTCATGGACTTAAAGGGTTAGTTCACCCAAAAATTATGTCATTAATGATTCACCCTCATGTTGTTTCAAACCCATAAGACCTCCGTTCATCTTCGGAACAGAGTATAAGATATTTTAGATTTAGTCAGCGAGCTCTCAGTCCCTCCATTGAAACTGTGTGTACGGTATACTGTCCATGTCCAGAAAGGTAAGAAAAACATCATCAAAGTAGTCCATGTGACATCATAGGGTCAGTTAGGATTTGTTGAAGCATCGAAAATACATTTTTGTCCAAAAATAACAAAAACTACAACTTTATTCAGCATTGTCTTCTCTTCCGGGTCTGTTGTGAGTGCGTTCACTGCAGTGTAGTGATATCCGGTTCGTGAACAAATCATTCGATTTAACCGGTTCACCAAATCGAACTGAATCAATTGAAGCGGTTCACGTCTCCAATAAGCATTAATCCACAAATTACTTAAGCTGTTACATTTTTTAACGTGGCTGACACTCCCTCTGAGTTCAAACAAACCAATATCCCGGAGTAATTCATTTACTCAAACAGTACACTGACTGAACTTCTGTGAAGAGAGAACTGAAGATGAACACCGAGCCGAGCCTGATAACGAACAAAGGATTGACTCGTTCTCGAGTCAAGAACCATTTCTGTCGGATGCGTCCAATTTGAGAACTGAGGACTTACAGAACTTACAGGTTTGGAACGACATGAGGTTGAGTAATTAAAGTCATTTTTGGGTGAACTAACCCATTAAATTGTGCGTGCTCGCAGAGTCTACGAATCTGTAGGCTGTCCCATTCAGCATTTTAACGCTCTGAAGTGTGCTCAGCAGCGTCCTCTTTGTACCCTTGAAGCGGTCTTCCGCGAAGTCCACATAGATGCAGGCTCCATACACTTTAGCTACCGAGGAATCCTTGCGAAATGTCAATCAGACAATGGATGGGAGGAGATTTAGCTCAAGAGCATTTGATGACATGGCTGAGAATAAAATATTTAAGTGTAAGTATCATTACGATTTTTATGACCTAGGTGCACATTTTACCAGTTATTACCTACAGTTTATACAAACATTATGGTCATCAACAGTGGTTGATATCTCAAGCATAATAATAGCATGTTGAATAATACGATCGCATTATGATTCATTAAATAAATAGAACCGAATGTCAGGGCTTTACTGAGGCTTATGTAAACCTAGTATTTATATTTAAACCTGTTAATTCATCTGAAACGCACGCACGTTTATTATGTGTTAAAATTTTTATCTTAGATCAAATGGAACATTATGTATTATTACAACTGTATACATTATTTAAATAAGCATGTAGATATTGTCTAATGCCCAGGTGGCATAAGCAAAAGCAACCAGACCAGCCCGTTATTTCTGGCGTGACGATCGAGTCTGTCCAAAGAATACCTCTCAATGCGCCCTCATGGACTCGCGCCAAGGGCCCTATAGGTCTGCACTACATGACATCACCAAAGTGGTGACTCTGAGGAAGTCCACAAGTCCGGAGTGTGCCATTTGGGACAGGGCCAATCACTGTATAAAAACAGGTGTGTCCCATTTGTAATTTTAGCATTCTAAAGGGTGCTCGCGAGCACCCCATTTGGGCGAGCTCCGCAGCAGACTTCTACCCAACAGTCAAAGTGGCACTACGTCACCAAAGTGTGGACTCAGAGGAAGACCGCAAGGGTTTAGGGTGCAATTTGGGACAGGGCCTAAGTTAGATGACCTTTGACCTGCTTTAAAAGAGCTTGACAATATAATGAACACTAGGGGGTAAAGCTATGCATTCAAGAACAAAATAATACAGCAGGATTTTTTTTCTTTGAAAACAAAGTCCAAGTTTTATGTAACTTTTTAAAAAGTAGATAAAAATGTTCTTACATTTTTTAAAGTTAGATATCTAATGCTGACCCTTTCAGCCTTCTCAAACTTGATTTCCTTTTTACTTCTAAAGAAGCAACTTACCTGGAGACTGAATAGACTCTTTATTGTCCCTGTGACAATGGCCCATTCTGGTCTATCAAGCACTAAATCTGGATCTGATGTGCAGGGGCTTGTGGAGCCACATTCTTGTGGGCTTGCAAAACTGTTCCTTACATGTTTGTTTATTTATTATTATTTTTTGGTTAATTTAATATATTAATATGCTTTTAGCACATTAATTATAGTTTTTACGCTCAACAGTTTTCTTCTTATTTCAGTGTTTTTTACATGTATTATGAGAGATATCTTTATTGAATGGTATGCATAAAATTATCCTACTCCATGAAAAAAAAATGGAATAATTGACTCCAGGCCGTTGAATTATTAGAAAAATAAGGCACACCCTTATTTACATTGACATAATAGCCTACACTTAATGATACTTTATTAACATAATAAACTTTACTTTTATTATGGACTTTATTAACATAATAAAATATAGTGTTTGTGAAAGAAAGCACTAACTGAAAGATACATTTGAAACTTTTATTTTATTTATTTTAACTGGAAGACACATTATAGAGCTGTTTTTACAGAACAAGGGAAGTAACCTTCAGTCAATGTCAGGGAAAATGGCAAGGTTTATGCAACATTGAGGAAAAGAACACCATACCTGTATAGTACAAATCTATACAATTAATACATGAAATAGAAGATGAAATTCAGTAGTTTTTAACAAGTCACAGTATAGTTTGCTATATTAAGATATCATAACGTGGGATCTAACGTTACCCTTAAATCAATGACTTTTCAACAGTTCTATGCACACACTGCCATCAAACTTTCCAGATTTTTAATTTCACATTCATGCAGTTATACACATCTTGGTTCAAAAGAATAGAAAAGCCCAACAGAGCACAACCAATACACATAGTAGCAGAAATGCTTCTATATGGATATGCTGTTTACATATTTTTTTTCAAATGCAAAGGACAACTTAAAAGTTGTGTGCTTTTAAAGTGCAACATGAGTTTTAGGGAAAGCACACTTCTGATTTCAGTCTTTAAAAAATGGCAGCATAAAAAAAATAATTATATTGGGATTTATGATTTACCATCCACTGGAACTGTCATGATGACCCTGAGCAATATTCAGTACCTAAAGCACAAATATACCATAGAATCAATGAAAAAATAGCGTTAGAACACTCATTGAGACTGTTTTACAATCCCAAAATCAATTATGTCTAAAATCAAATTTGGGACGAGTCACTGTTTTGATGATTCAAATTTATCAAAGCAAAATCCCTTCTGTGATACAAAACAACCCATATTATTTAGCTTGCTCCCCTGTTTGGTACACTTTTTGGTCGAACTTATATAGTTTAGTTTATTTATTCAGTTTAAAACATTGTCTTGGGTTAAGGAGCCAGAGCTGTTGGCATCAATCTAATCTCTGATGCTAAAGAACATTTGCAAAGTCAAATTTCCGAGGACTCAATCCTCTCTATCCAGGGCAGACCAGTGGGCAGCTTTGCTTCTTGTAAAGCCCCGCCCTCATCTCCGCCCCCTGACCCCACCTCTTCAACTCTTGCCCTGCCCCCTCTCAGCATTGCCAGTTCTCTCTCTAAGGCCTCATTCTTGTGGTACATCTCCAGGTAGCTGGCCTGCAGTTCCTTCTGGTAGCGTATCACCTTCTCTTTCTCATTCTGCCACGTGCTCCTCTCAGTTTCAAAAGCTGACGCCTGCGCCTCATTCTGCCGCCTTTCAAGCAGCAGTTCAGCTCTGAGACGCTCCTCCGTAGCACCGGCTCCTCCGGTCTCACCTGCCTCTGCTCGATGCTCCTCGAAAGCAGGCATGGGGCATTTCCGCCGGGCGCCCTGTAGAGCCATCTGTAGCATGTCGATCTGACTATCCTTGCTCCGGATCTGATTGCGTGCCTCATGCAGTTGAGTCTTTAAGAGGAAGATTTCACTCAGCTTCTGTGTAACCTCTGCCTGAGAGTCCCGAAACTGTTGCTTCAGTAAAGAGATTTCTCCAGACTTTTGGCAAACCTATCAGAGAAAAACAGTTTAGTCTTTTTTCCCTGCTTATATAATAAACAAAATACGATTTGAAAAGATTGGAAAGATTGTTCATAACTAGGATGGTTGCTGTCCTTTGTTTTAATTATGAAAGCCTCACAGGGTTTTGTTCAGACAGGCAACTAAATCTTTTTTTTTTTAACTATTATTATTATTTATTTGTTGTTTCTGATTTAAAACAATTTAGATTTTTGTACAGTCTAAGAAGTGAAAAGAAAACAAATGAAATCTGATCAGTGTGTATATATATATATATATATATATATATATATATATATATATATATATATATATATAAATAAATAAATATATATATATATATATATATATATATATATATATATATATATATATATGGGTCATTTCTTTAATATTATATTTGTATATATAATTAGATATACAACGTGTAATTTCACTTCCATCTGCTTCTATAAAATATATAAATATATTTATCTTTTTCTCTCTCTCTCTCTCTCTCTCTCTCTCTCTGTCTCTCTCTACGTAGTCAGTAAACAATTCAGTGGTTCTGGATGCCTGTGGTGAGATTTCCATAAAATCTGAAAGGGAAAAAAAAATCTAATTTTCCATTTTCTCTGTACAATGATATATACTTTTTAATTCCTTTTTTTTCTTTGTCTCTTTTTTGTCATCACTAGTGGCAACCGATATATCGAATAGTGACTAAACTGTTTGAACAAATGGCTCTGATTATTTGCAAAACGACTGTGGACTGTCAGCCTTAAACATCTCATTTAAATTTGTGTTCAGTGTGAACAAACTAACAAGTATACATGATACGTTTATGTTGCAACTTAAATTTCTTTCCTTTATCTCTTCCAAACTTTTCTGAAATCCCCAGAGCTCTGGACCAATTGCTCTGACTTAATGCATACCTCCCATTGGGTCTCTTCCAGCTGGGGATTAATGCTTTGGCTTTGTGCCGCGGGGTTTTGACTTCTCAGGGTCTGGCACTCCAGCCTGACAGAGTCCAGCTCCTCCTGCAGCCGGTTGCGTTCCTGCTGTGCCTTGTACAGTTGCAGCTGCAGGTTTCGTTGTGAACGCTGGGACTGCTGGGATACCTGCCGCAGTTTGGCATTGTACAGGTGTTTCAGTTCTGTCACTTCCTTCTCCCACAGCCGCTGCTTCTCTTCAAAAACCTACAGGAGGACACAAACACAGAGTTTGGAAGTTTAATGTCGTTTTATTTTGTAATAATAGTAATGTAATGCTTTATTTTCAATTTCTTTATTTTTAAGTTTCTTTTCACATTTAATGTGTGGCCTATGGTTCAAATTATTTAAATGTATTATTTTATAAGGTATCAACCTTTTTAAAAATAAAAATAAAATTAAACCTTTTTTTCTAAAGAAATTTATACTTTTATTCAGCAAATATGCATTAAATTGATCAAAAGTGGCAGGAAAGACAAATATATATTCTTTAACCATGTTACAGAATATATCTAACTGAAATAAATGCTGTTCTTTTAAACTCTGTATTCATTGTAGAATCCTGGAAGAAATGTATAACGATTTCCACAAAAAAATATACAGCACAAGTGTTCTCTACATTAATAATAATAATAAATATTTATCGAGCAACAAAACACCATATGTCTGAAGAACCATGCGACACTAAAGACGAGTTATGATGCCGAAAATTCAGGTTTTCCATCACAGGAATAAATTGCATTTTAATATATATATATATATATACATATAATTTTTTTTTTTATGTAATAATTTTTTCACAATATTGCTTTTTACAGTACTTTTTGATCAAATAAATGCAGCCCTGGTGAGACAAACTGACAATTTTTTACAAATAAATAAATTACATATATATTGTATAATATATTATGAAAACTAGCACAGTTATTTTTATTATTAATATGTGTTTATCATAAGCATATATATATATATATATATATATATATATATATATATATATATATATATATATATATATATATATATATATATATTTTTTACTTTATAAGAATATTTCACAATATTAATGTACATTCTTATATGAATATATACAGCATTGTTGAACATAAGAGATATTAACAACATAAAAAAAATCAATCTGAAAGATGCTGACCTGTGCAATAGCATCTTCGCTCTCATCCAGGTTCCTCCTCATCTGAAGTAGCTCATGCTCTTTTTCCTGCAGACGGTCCTCCAGGTCCTTCACCACGTCCTCCAGAGAGTGCGACAGCTCGTAGGGTGGAGGTGCCTCGCTTCCATAGCACTGCAGGCGGTTCAGCGTAGCCATACTCTGACAGGACGCGTCTGTGGCCATGGAAGCAGCTCCCTTGGAGCCCAGCGAGTTGCGATCTAGTGAGCCGATGTGGTTGATGTGACCCATAGAGGCACTGATTTGTCCCAAGTGTGGGCGGAACGGCGGCCGATAAGGTGGCAGGCTGTTCATGGAATTGTGCCCCGAGTCGGACGTGTTCTCCTCTTCCTGGCTGAAGCCCCGGGCTGCTGCTAGCACGCCTTTGCTGACACTCGCGCCTGGCCGTGAAGGGGAGGAGGACGAGGAAGAGGTGGACAGCGATTTGGACGCTGCTTTGGCATAGGATGGATGCATGCCGTTGGTTAAGCCGCTCTCTACCTTCTCTGACTTGAAGGGGTAGAGGTTCTGCATTGAACTGAAGTTTTTTGGGGTGACCGGTTTAAAGGCGGAAGGCCTGAATCGTGGCTGTGGAATGAAAAGGATAAGTCAACTGCAGCATGTGCATCAGGAGAATAGATCTACACTTAAATTATTGGAGCCATGCCAAACAACTTAAAGTAATTTAATGTAGACCACTTTTACTTCCATATTTCTTTGGTCTCGCTGAATTTCCTGCTCAATAACGTCACCTTAGGGGGACTATATTTGATTACAGAGATAAATTTAGCCAGCAGTGGCTAGTCAGTTTGTCTACACGCTGCTGGCCTGAACAGCTTATATGATTTATTTCCGTTTGAGACTGTTGGGAGTAGCCCACCTATCAATAACTTACACTTGCCTGTCAAGGAGAAAAATTGCTCTTCTGGAGCCGGACTGGAAACATTGTCACGATTCCTGCATTTCTTTGACAGTCTTTGAAACCACAATGAGGAACCTATTCATCTTGTTTCAATCCAGTCATTGTAAAGTGTGTTTTTAACACCTGCTCCCTCCCAGATTTGTTAAGTACTTACTGAAAACAAATGCTGATGGGCAAAAAAAAAGCCAGAAACTATGATAAATTCATCCCTACTTTCCTACAAAGTGGTAACCAAGTACTGAACAGTTTTTCTTTTCTTTCATTCCTGTATTAAAGAAAAATAATTTTAATATGAACAAAAATGCTGCTTTTAGGTCATGTCTGAATTACCATATTACTTTGTTTTGTTTAAAATTAACTAAACATATTAACATACTAACATACTAACTACACAAATTAACATAAATGATTAGTTTCCATGGCAGAGCTCATAATACCCTAATTAATCAATTTATTTCTCCACTCAAGCTCTTTATTTTATTATTATTATTTAAACTGCTTAAATTAATAATAATTTTTTGCAAGAAAATGTCAGATTTTAACTTGCTGGTGTTACATAAAATTAGAAGAAATTTGTGCTAATTTGTGTTTATAAATATTCTGTAATTAAAAAAATTATGAAATAAAATAAAAATAGCAGTATATATAATATTTAATATTATATGTAGTTTTAGTTTTTTCACTTTCTGCATAGTGAATTTACTGAGATCTGAGATGGTCACCAGCATAATTCTTGCGCAAAGTTTGCACATTGCTAATGTGATATCCCTTTGCTCACCTTCATGCTTTAAAAAAAATACTGAATTATGTGAACCGTTACTCCCCTAATATATATACACACACACATGCACACACAATGTGTAAAATATATGAAGCTGAAGTATGTGATTTCTGCACCACTTGAGTCTTTAAACACAGTATCAAAACTAATAACTGTTTATAACCAGGTTCCTAAACACTCCCTGTATCTACCATTGGCCAGAGGCTCAAACCTGTAATTTTTAACTTGACAAACATGGAAAATTACAATGACTGTAATTCTTACATGACATGAATGGAGCAACTCTGTTTACAGTTGTGTAGAGTGTGTACCTTGTCAAACTTGCCACCTATGGGAAGTGAGTTCTTTCCCAAATCGACCTCCTTTCCATCCCTGTGGTAGACCTTAGTGTAGACGTCGTGGTCCTCTCTCCTGTGCTCTCTCTTGATAGAGGAGGTCCCAGAGATGAGGTGCTTGCTGCCCTTTGCTTCCTTCTTGGTGATGTTCAGATAGTTAAGCAGCTCTCTCTGGTTGAAACCCTTCTTGAGCAGGCCGTGGCTCTGACGTCCTTGCACTTGTGGAACTGCTCTGTTGCTCTTGGTTGGTGACACGTCTGGTTTCTCGATTAGGCTGCCTACACTTCCCATGATGCAGCGGCCTGATGCCAAAGTGGACGCTGGATAACCGACACAGATGCTTTTGCTGGGGTCCTGGTTCAAGGACAGGGCCTGGACTGCTGCCATTGGTTACAGGATCAAATGGCTCCACTGGGATCTCTAAATTGAAAGAAGAGAAATGAGAAACAATGGAAACCCCTTCACAGGATCAAATATGAAACCTGAATCCTTCTTCTGCAGAAAATATTTCAAGACACTCTGGATGCATTCGTTTTAATGTTCCACATCATGAAGCAAGCTATTCATCTTACCATCCAACTTATCTTTACTTGCTGGTTTTCCAAAAAATAACATGTCTTAATTATTTGATAAGGCACTGCAGGACACCAGTTGGTGCTCCAAATGTCAGCTACTCATAAGAACATTTATATATGTAGTCTAATAAAAACCATTTCATTTAAGGCCACGACATGAAAATAGGTCAAAAGCTTCTGCTTTCCTTTTAGAAATGAGAACTACTGTACACGCTGAAGTTCACAAGTCTGTTATATAACTGAGATGATACAAGCTGGGAATCGTCTCATGAGCCAAATACCCTGAAAATGAGGGCAGATGCCTGTGGAACGCAATAAAAAAAAACAACTTTTAA
The DNA here is from genome assembly GCF_023724105.1 of Carassius gibelio. Classification (NCBI taxonomy): domain Eukaryota; kingdom Metazoa; phylum Chordata; class Actinopteri; order Cypriniformes; family Cyprinidae; genus Carassius; species Carassius gibelio. The sequence continues at coordinate 14,801,667 of NC_068409.1, read as the reverse complement.
TTTACACTCCAATACTACTGCATTAATCAATGTCCTCTGGTAATCACCAATCTTTCCCTACTAAAAGAAAAACCTCAAAACCTTAGTTGAGAACATTTCCTCTCATTGGAAGTGAGGCTGATTTACTTATTCGCTCAAGTGCTGCCCTGCTTCAATATATTTGCTTAGTAGTGCCTCCTGTCTCAATCAGTTTTCTCTTTCCAGAGCACTTGTATTGATTTCACCTCAATGACCTTCTCTCTCATTGCTATAAATGTAGGCTAATGGCCTCAAACACCCATAAGGACAAACGCACTTCAGTGTTTCTGCTTGTGTGTACACTCATATACAGGCACATCCCGTGTGAATATATACTGTTTGTCTTCTATACATGTAGGACACATTTCTGTAACAAAGAATAAACAGATAGAAAAAGAACTAGTGCCTTCTGAAAGAGTCATTAATAATATAGTGACCTTGTTCAAACCACACTTAGGCCAATTGTGTATTTTGGTGGAGCTAATAGAGAGAAACGGAGGCCTTAAATATTCTAGCACTTCGCCAGATCACTACTCAGCAGCTCTGGGTCATGCTGAGAGCATCTCTAAGTGTTTCCTTTTGTCTAGTGCATCTTCACCTCTGGCATCTCACCCAGAGAAAACATTCGCTCACTGTGACCTTTCCCCAGGATGATGGATCTGGCTTTAAAGGAGCCATGCTATATATTTTTTTTAATTAATTATCTATTTTTTTTCCCTGAAGTCCACCTGGTAAAGTTTTGTTGTTGTTGTTGTTTTCCCTAAACACTAATGAATTTATGAAGATTGATACTGTAGATAAGAGAGGGAATTCTTTGTCCTGGAGATTACAGGATGTTTTTATGGTGTTTATACTGTTGTATTCCAAAAGGTCAAGGAAAATAAAATATCTTATGATAGGTGTGTTTTATTAAAATATTAATAAATACCAACGTGCTGGGACATATATCCAAGTTGCTAGTGAAAACTGCTTTTTGAAGCTCACAATATCTCTTGGGCATTCATTTTCATTGAACGCTGAAGCACAGGTCCTGCAGTCCTGGTAATTAAAATGCAGAGAACTCATTTATTCCGCTGGAATTACAGTATTTTTATATACTGTAAAAATAAATATTTTGTCTTGTTTCCCATAAAAATATCTAAACATCCTGAAAACAAAATCAGTTAACATTTTATATATTTTAAGGGAATGTGTCTTAGTTCAGTTTTGAGCATAAACCTCACTTAATTTTGTTTTTGCAGAATCTTGTTTATACTTAATAAAAACAATGGAGAAAAAATACTTAAAATGTGATAAAGTACTTCTTAAAACCTCAACTAATTTTGTTAAACCTAATTACATTTTGTCAACACTTAATATTTGTGCTAAACAGAAAAAAAATCTATTTGCAATGTTTGCGATGTATTAACAGCTAAGTTATACTTACAAATGCGCAGTTAAGCACAGGATCCCCTCCAGGCTCTTCTTTATATCAACAAAATGATAATTTACCAAATTCAGCCTTACATTACTGGAGTGATTATGCAAATAGTTATAGAAGAGGCAAAAAAATGTGGCACTTAAGTTCAGGCTTCTACCCATAGAGAGATCAAAACGCCACCTCATGATTTTATGCATGAGATGTGGCCGAGCTCTCTTCAGTTTTCTGCCATCACAGCACTCAGCTAACTACAACACTTACAGCACAAGACCTGCGTCTGCGCAAGCTCTGATTATAAATATGCCATGACTCGGAGTGCCACTTTAGTTATGACTGACAGGATGAATTGTGAAGTATTCTAACGTGGGAACTTAGAGTAATAAGTGACTGCTCTCCCACAGTGTGAAAGGAAGTGGGTGTGTTGGGAAATCATTTTATGACTAGATGCTGAGTTCAGATCATTTCAGGTTTGATATGCATGATGATGCTTTGTGTCACAACATGAGTAAACACGGACTGTTATGCTTCTATCCCTAAGTGTAGAAAAATGGCTGCTACAATTATGTTCAGATAGCATAATTCCTCCTAAAATGCAGTCAGGTGAACCAAAGTGATGTTGACACACAAACAAACCAGGAAACTGATGACTAGCTTTATTAGATATCAAAGTATACAGTTATTCATACAACATATGAAGGTTATGTTATAATATAATTCTTAGTTGTGTTTTTTGGGTAAGTTAATCTGTATATGTATGAGGTATTTCAATCAATTATATTTGTTATTTGTTGACAGGAGTAGCAACTGTGTGAGGAATGGCTGTAGTTACAAGAAAGCTTGAGTTTTTATGACGTGAGCTGAGGAATTGGGGGAAGGTTAGCAAAGGTTCAAAACCCTTTTAAAAGTGGCCACAAATCTTGAAGGACAGGGAAAATGTTGTGTCCAGTCTTTTTCCATAATTGCTTCAGACTTTTAACAGCCAGAGTGAGTTGAGAGATCAGGTTTGATTTACAGCCTAGTCAGGCCGTTCAGAGTCACACACACACACACACGCACACACGCACACACACACACACACACACACACTTTCATTTACATCCTCCTCCTGGAAAAGCTTTAATTAGAGGCCTGTCTACCTCACAGTGGTTCAGTTCAGTTCATTTGTTTAAAGAGCAACAGAAACGTCTCATTTCTTCCTTCTGATACTGTTTTAAATGTCTCGTATTATATACATTTGCATTATGTAATGATTCTGAATGTAACAAATGACATCCAGGAGTTTAAATTTGGTGTTTGGATAAAAGTTCAAACATTTGACAAAGAGAGGGCATCAGAACTCTCAATATAATATTTAAGGTAAATTCTGCAACTCTCACTACTACTTTTGAACACTTTCTTTTAGTAGTTATTTTACCCAGATATTTAGAGTATAATGTGTCTGCCTAAATCATATACATTGGTTAAATAGCTTTTATACAAACGTGCACAAGAAATATAAAGCTAAAGCAGGTCTCAAAGATCCTTCAAATTCCAAACATACCTCTAACAATCAAGCTGAGACTTGCATTTTCTCTCATCAAGACAGTTCCCTGTCTAACTTGATGCATCTTTTAAAAAAATCTGAAGTTTACTTCCTTCTTTGGCTCTAAACATTCGTACATTCTTGTGCACAGACCAGCACAACCTTGTTCCAGCACAGACAAGAAGGTGATGTTTGGAATAGCATACTACTAACATGCTACTACTCTTACTATTTCTGCAATATGCAGCATGGATGTTCTTCATCCATTACCTGTGTGACTACATTTGTCAAATCACTGCTGTACAGAGTATACTATGTGTGTAATGTATCCCACAATACAGTTTAATCAAAGGTAATATATTCATTATTATCCTACTATTATTAGTCTAAAATTATTAACAATCATTATTAATATTTAAAGAAACAATATAATGTGTACTATGCAGTAAGCGGTACACTAGTATTCCATTCAGAACAACAGGTTTATACTTAAAATGACTTTGGTGCCCCATTAACTGAATCTGAGAAGGACTGATATGCTGACACCGTCACAGGAAATGACACATTTCATTCCACAAGGCATTTTCCAGTCAGCTATCATTCATGTACTGTCAGTCAAAAAACAACTATTCACTCATAGCTCTCTGGTCAATGATTTCTGTTACATCCTAGGCACCATGTCGTGATTAGTATCATTTAACCGGAGGCCATAGACAAACCTAGACATGAACCCTTCTGTGCATCATCACATAAATGAACATGACCAGTGATTACAAAACCTAGTAAGCTGCCTCACTGCCTAGTGCATACTTATAATCCCCTCCCAACCGAAAAGTACTTCATAGTCATCACCTCAGAAAACAAAATGGATAAAACTGATCAATACTTTCCTGAACGAAATTAAAATAAAAGTTTATTTTAAGTTTGTACAATATATCAGTACCATATAAGCTGGTACTGTGATTTATTGGTATGGTTTAATGCTAAATACTTGTTGGTCGATATTAAATGTATTTAATTGTGCATGCTTGTTTTTCAATTTGTAAAAAATATTTAAATGACTTTTGTTGTCATCTAACTAACGCTCACTTCATAGAATACTGTAATTATCAACTTGTCTGTATTTACCAGAATTTAATATCAGCGTCTGTAGTATATTTATAATACATTTTCTGTCAGCTCACTTAACTGTGTGAACATAACAACAGCCTCTTTATTGTTTACTAATTATAGACGTTAATAAAAACTCAGTTGAGGTAAAACTGCTGGGAGTTTGTAGGACCCAAAGTGACGCCAAGTCCCCTTTTATCATCCACCCATTTAGCACCAAACAGTCATTTGGATGAATATGACTCCCTGTGAAATATGACAAGTCGAATGGTGGCGACTTCATTCATTGAAAAGGCCCTAACTTAACACTAGCTCTCTTTATAGGGATTGCATCACGTTCTTTAGAGGTCTTATTTTGGCATAGAAGCACCATTCATTTTTGACAGGCACACACACTGGAGACATTCTCTTTAGTGAGTACAGAGCCACTCAGTCATGCCACTGGAAAAGCACCATAAACTTTCCCCTTCAGGGTTAGAGACTTGGGGTCAGACAGAGAGGGCAAAGAGGAAAGTGAATGTCTTATCACAAAATAATGACCTGAGGGCCCCACAGAGACCTGAGGCACACTGCAAGTTCTCTCTGGTGCTAACAATAGTGCTAATATTAGGAGTTTATGAGCTGAATATATCAACCAGCTTTATTTTTTATTTTGTTTTTAAAGGGTTCCATATGACCACTGCTACTTATGTTAGTTTCTAAATAATTATATATATTTTTTAAAGGGCACCTATTATGCAAAATTAACTTTAAAATGTTGTTTGAACATAAACGTGTGTTTGCAGTGGGTACACAACCACCCCACAATGATAAAAATCCACACTAATTGTTTTTTAATCCCCATAAATCATAAGCAGTACCCCTAACATGTGATGTCACATTTTACAAGCCATGACAATGCCATATTAGCACAGAACCCCCACCCCACCCCCCACCAAGTGAGTCATACACAATCTGCCATGTTTACCTTCATGCTAGAGTATGTAAAAGCAGAATTCAAGTCAAACATTGATTTTTTAAATATAAATATATTAGTTATTCAGTTTAGAACAGTGAGTGTTTTTCTGTTTTATTTTATTGATTGGGTCATATGAACAAACAGAGTAAATTGCAGTATAGGTACTGTATATAATGCTGCTGTACATTACGCTATTTCTTTCACAGCTGTTTAACTTCACACACGATTGTGTTTTTGTAACTTGTGAGTGTTTTTAACATAAACTTGTGTGTATTTGACAGTTTAAGCACAATAAGACACGAAAGAGAACTTAGTTTAATATTCATATGCCATGTGACAGTCGCTTTCTGTGTGCGTGCTTCAAAAGTGTGTGCTCAAAAAAAAAAAAAAAAAATGTTGACCTATAATGTTTTCTGCCAACTGGCAACCTGGGGAGCCGAAATACAATTGGGAAAACTGGCAGTGGGCGGGTATAAAAAACCATCAGAGACCTACATTCTGGAACGCACATTTTCAAAGGAGAATAACTGACTGTAGCATTGTTTTTGGCAGAGTATCTGAGGTTCGAGCTGTGAAGGCACAGCCCTATTCTGGAAAAGGGGGCGGGGAGCAGCAGCTCATTTGCATTTAAAGAGCTTCCACTCAAAATAGGCATTTACAACATGATAATAAAAGGTCTGGAAGGTATTTTGAGCTGAAACTTCACATGCACATTCTGGGGACACCTAGGCTTATATTACAGATTGTAAAAAGGGGCATAATTGGTGACCTTTAAAAAAAAAGAAAAATCAGCATGTATTAAATTGATGTGGCAGTAAAGCTAGAAATGTTACAAAAGATTTTCAAATAAATGTTGTTCTTATGAATTTTTAAGAAATAAAATTTTTCCACCTGTGCTTATGTACACAACAAAATTCGTAAATGTGGTCTGAAGCAGAAGCAAGCCATGTGGAGGTGTGTCAAATCCTGCACGTGCATTAATGTGAAGATCAGCTTGTGAGGAGGCTCTGTGGAGGTCACTCTGAGAGTGTTAAATCGTATTAGCCCTAATGCTGTGAAGTGCCCAGCACAGACCTGAGCTGCTCAGGTTTGTTCTAACAGAGCAAATCCTTGTCACCCGCCTGCAGAGTGCTGTCAAAACTGACCTAAAGCACTTTTTCAAACAGTTACATGAGAAATTAGTGCATCAGGAGATTCAGATGTTACTCAACTGCAACGTGCAACTTTAAGGGCACTTGTATGTATTTTATGGATGCATTTTAAACAGTCTCCATGGCAACTGAATTGAAACTTCACACCTACCTTTAGAAACTTTCAGTAAATATAGCCAGGATGTGCTTTGCCTGTTAACACCTACAAAGCCTTTTAATGCACCATACACTGCTTTTAAATTATGCAGCAGGGTTGATTAGCATTCAGAGGGTTGTGGAAAAGAAGTATCTACCAATATATTACAGCAATCTGGCTTATGTATTTAATGGCACTAAAAATAAACACAAATGTCCTTGTTTACAGTCGCATTAAAATGAATCAAATATAGGTCAGGGTTGCCATACTTTTTACCAATGAACTTCGATGAACTTATATGGATGAGGAATATCTCTAATATCTGAAAGAAGCCTACATTTTACAGGTACCAAGTAACACTTCAAAACGAACAACTAGTTGCAAACTCCAGGTGTAATGTCGTAACAGGTCAGTGGTGAGGAGGGGCATCAGGTTCTATTGTTTAACCAGCTCTTTTTCTGTGTACTTTACTCATTGAGTTAATATTAGCCAGACCTTCTCTCTGTCTGACCCTTTTCAGTGGGATTCCTGTGCCCTGAGCCGAATGGTACATTCTTTAGGGGAAGTCAGTTAGATAAGTGGGTAAAAAATGGACATTCCTCACATTTCTGTGGAGGTAATAATTAATATGAGATTTATGGCTGTCTGGGTGCTGATATAAGACCAAAAGAAAGAGTAATTGCAGAGAAAGATCAACCCAAATCTACACAAGATATGGGAAATTCTGCTGTTTTAGAAATAAACAAAAGACTTACTATTAGATTGCAGCAATAGTAAAGCTTTAAGAAACATAATATTGTGAGAAATACTGTCTGAAACAGTCTGATTTACTGCAATCAGAATTCTATTAGAAAAAAGCACTTTATGTCAGAGTTTCACTGTTAGTTTCGCTCACAAGGTCATGACATCGTCTTGGATTATTATTAAAGGATTACCTACTCTAGGTTCAATGCAAGTTAAGCTTTATTAATAATTAATCATTTAAATTTCCCCTGCATGTAAAAAGATTGCATTTAGAAAGCTTTGTAATAATATTTCATAATATTACTGTTTTTACTGTAAGAGACATTAATAAAAACATTTTAAAAAATCGTAACATTCCCAACTTTTAAATGGCAGTGTGTTACAAAAACAGTATATATTACTTTATATCAATATTAATATCAATAGCTGTTATGCATAATCAGATATAAAAATTAAATGTTATAGTATCCTTCCACATATCTTCTGAAACTTAGACCCCATTATTAAGTAAATTAATATGTATGATGTTTTGCATATTGTTGCAAACAGTGGAATTTTTTACCTTTTATTCCAATATGATGCCTTGCCACTTAGACTCATTAAAAGTGCCTTATTATAAACATGATTTTTGTTTTTTTTTTACGAACTGAAGGATGAGTAAGAATTATTTTATGTTTTATGTCATAACAGAATCTCAAATAGCTTGAATGTAGCCCAGAACATTCCATTAATTATGACATGTCACAGCATGAGATGGAAGATTTCAACCCTGTCAGTGGTCTCTAAACACAAAGCATGGATCTGAACAATGCCACCCTTGCGCAATAGCTTTTCGAATTACAATGTTGTCCCTGCAGGGAATGAGGATGTATCTTGTACTGGCAAAAAAAAAAACAATGCAAATTTTGTGTTTTCATTTGATGTCTGTATTAAAGAAAGTGGGGCAGTGCATTTCAATTGCAAATAAGCTTCCCAGAGCTACAAAGAGTCTCACTTCACAACTTTCTTAACAGTAAACAGAATGGAAGTTAATCAGCCAAACCATAATAGGTTTGTATACTGAGAGAATCTTTTATAATACCTTCTGTGAGGCAGAGAGAGCTGAATGTCACAGTGAGGCAGTATTTAAAGGCAAATGTCCTGTCCTGTTCTTATTTAATAATGCTACAAACACTAGAGAGAAGCCCACAATGAAATGCGGCTACATAAAATCAAATGAAAAACAAGATGTTCACCTGAGAAAAACTTGCTGCTGCTGCTCTCTTGTCTTCCAGTCAATGCACATATATTTGATTTCCTCTTAATGCCGCTGAGGAGAGGTCCAAATTACCCATCAGCAGTTAAACATCTTTTCCTTCACTCCCACGGACCTGCTGCCAGACTACGGCCAGGAACACCCCTGGGAATGTCTCTGGTTACTCTCTCCTGCCACCACTACACTGATCACCCCTCTCTCCCTTTTGTAAATAAAGCACACCTTTCTTTGGTGCCGGTATGGAAGAACCTGTTCTCCTTGTTTTTTGACAAATGTGAAGGACACTACTTGTGCTATGGGCAGCAATACTGAATTAATGCGGAACCGACTAGATGTCGGAATACAGAAAGTGGAAATCGTTTGGTTTGCTGCCAAAGAATGTTGTTTGTGATGGAGAAGTTCATAGGCTCACCGCAGAATCTGGTGTCCAGTGGAAAACAAGTTGTGTTGTCATCTTGCAATGTGTTCAAACAATAGGCTTAGTCTTGCAGGCTACATCAGGCAGCCTTGGCAAGCTCTCAACTGCATCAGATTACATCATGCTGGTGGGAGACACTTGAAAAAAATGAGAGGCTTGTTCTACAGGAGAACGTTACAGAGCAAATGAGTCAGTTTCTTGTGGTATCCTCGTGACTAGAGAACCATTATTGGTTAGATAGATTTTTTTATTTATTTTTTATTATTTAGCAGTATTCATAATCATTGATTACTGATTATAGTTATCATGGTTTTATTTTTTATATTTTATTATATTAATTGATTATTATACACTGATTGTTGATTATAGTTATTGATTATGTATATTAGCTATTGATTCTTAACTGATATAGGATGTGCAAAACAGAAATATTCAAGCTCTTTAATTTATACACTCAATACTTGGTCGGGGCTCCTTTAGCACAAACTCCAGCATCAGTGAGGTGTGACATGGAAGCGATCAGCCTGTGGCACTGCTGAAGCACTATTGAGCCTTCAGCTCATCTGTATTGTTGAATCGACTGTTCTCATCTTTCTCTTGAAAATATACCATTGATTCCATATGGGGTTCAGATCAGGCATGTTGACTGGCCAATCAAGCACAGTAATATCATTGTCAGCTAACCACTTGGAAGTGGCATTGGCAGTGTGGACAGGTGCTAAAGTCTTGACTTGGGACTTGATAAAACACAATGGACCAACACCAGCAGATGTCACGGCACTTTAAATCATCACTGACTTAAGAAACTTCACACTAGACTTTGGATTCTGTGCTTGTCCAGTCTCCTTACAGACTCCAGACCTTGATTTCCAAATGATATGCTAAATTTACTCGGACCACTGGGCAACAGTCCAGTTGTTTTTCTACTTAGCCCAGTTAAGATGCTTCTGACGTTGTTTCTCTTTCAGAAGGGGCTTGGTAGCCCTTTTCTTGAAGCGGTCTGAGCATGATGACTCTTGATGCACTGACTCCATCTTCAGTCCACTGCTTGTGAAACTCTCCCAAGTGTTTTAATCGGCTTTGATTAACAGTATTCTGAAGCTTGCAGTCATCCCTGTTGCTTGTGCACCTTTTTCTATCCAATTTCTTTCTTCCAGTCAACTCTGCATTTAATATGCTTTGATACAGCACTCTGTGAACAGCCACCCCTTTCAGTAATGACCTTCTGTGACTTAACCTATTTGATCTATAATGATCGTCTTCTGGACCATTGCCAAGTCAGCATTCTTCGCCATAATTGTGGTTTCAAAGAACAAAAGATACCCGGGATTTATACTGATTTCTTCAAGTCGTTGCATTTACCATGTTTACTATGGTAGCCTAATGTTAATGGCTACAGTGGTTATAGTCTTTTGCATCAGTTATAAATATTTCTGCCTTGCATGGTGATTATAATCCACATCAGATCAAGTTATTTCAAACACTTGCTTCTTACTAAAAGTGAGTTTGAGCTCAACTTATTTAAGTACGTTTTAAATGCTGGTGTTATAGCTGTTAGCTTTATGAAATGATTCGCAGTGCTGATGCTCTCCAGATGCGGAGAAACTCCGCCTTTGTTCATAACCACTCCTATACACCAAGGTTTTCATCGGGCCAAAAAACACGGGCCGCTGGCCTATAGGAAGCACCGACAAGGCACGATCGAGCCCTGGAAGTGACAGTGGAAACACGACAGGCCCTGGCACACACTAGCGCACCCGCTTTTGGTCCAACAGTGGAAACGCAGCTAGGAGGAACTTCGAGGAGAACTTCGCTAAGAAGAGCTCGTTTCAGTGTTGCTGTCTGTGAGATGCGGTTCTCTGCATGCGCACCGAACACAGCACGCGAGTAACCAGCTACTCAGTTGAGCTTTTCCGCATCTTGTGTTTGAATGCTTTAAACTCTTTTCAATGTTTAAATTGGAAAGTGGCGAGGCTTAAAAACACATGAAAATGATAAGCTTTCATGACCACACGAAGCAGTGTCCTGTCAACTGTCCTGATCATCTTTTTAGGCTAGCCTCAGCCAGTCGTTTGAGATCGCAGGGGCCCCCCCTCAGCTGTGGGCCCCTATAATAGTCACCACCTTTCACCCCACTTGCGACGGTCATAAGTACATGTACAGTAAATTAACATACTTTCCAGAAAGCCAACAATTCACTAAAAATGCTTTTTTAATTGGTCTTATGAAGTATTTTAATTTGTTGAGACAGTGAATTGGTGGGTTTTTGTTAAATGTGAGCCAAAATCATCAGTTAAAAGAACCAAAGACTTAAACTACTTCAGTTTGCGTGCATTGAATTTATTTAATACACAAAGCTGAATTACTGAAATAAATGAACTTTTCCACATTATTCTAATTTATTGAGCTGCACCTGTATTACAGGTCTCAGAAAGGGCCAAATCTCACCTCTGGAATGCCTCAGCTGACTTTTCTGATACACTTTAACCAAAGTACAGTACGTCACTCTTGGCCAGGGATCAACCAGACAAACAAATTCATTCTGGGAAGGAGATTTTTGGAAAGGCCATATTTACATATGGGTTATTTCACTGGCAGAGAGATCAAACTGAAAAAATAAATAGCTACTGAAGGACGAAGCAGACTTTATAATGAGTGCCCCAGTCATGTTTCTTAAATACAGTGTTGCATATTCTCTCCCCTCCAGGCAAGTCAGTCTAGAAGATTCCATAAATTCAACTGGCAGGAGACTGCTTTCCCAAGATGACAGAGGAGCAAGAAAGAAAGAGAACAGAGGGAGGATGAGGACGTGTAGTGTGTTAATGTAGACAAGTTGAAGCCTGCTCCAGTTATCTATCTGACTCCTGATGACAAACAACTAACTGAGCCGGACCTGTTTCCTGAGCCTCAGCCCATCATAAAAATGTATTATATGGGTTCCTCATAAGAAATGTAATCTTGAATAGCTATGAAAAAACCACATTAATTGCTTTAAAAAAGTCATAGCACAGCTTTCTTCAACAAACCAGGTGATTTGAGCTGTTTTTCTTTGTGAGTGGAAAAACAATCAAACCAACTCTGCTTTTTCTATAGTAGCAGCATGATCAGAAAAAAAATACACAACCGTGTACATTTCTGGAGAGCAGCTATTAGCCAGCTATAAAAAGAAACAATAAGTACCAGAGTTTGATCCTCTTCTACACCGCAGCCCAAGAGACCATCAGAGGAAAAACTGCAAACTGATTTCCAGGTAGTTTTGAATTACAACCTGTTTGATGCTATGAGAAATATCTGAGTGATGAAAACAAAGTGCTGTAATCGATATCATCCTGTTGCTTATTGATGATCACACAAATGATTACTTCATTCCTCATTGACAAATTGCAGCATTCTAATTGCAGGGAAAGTCCCCTGGAGTAATCTACAGTTAAACGATTTTCAAAAAAAAAAAAAAAAAGGAACTAAGAATTCAGGAATTTAATATGTTAGAATTCTGACTAATATTAATATACTCATATATTAGTATGTACACTGAAAACATTGGTGTAGCAAAAATTTTAATTCATAAATTGCTGGTAAATTTCTTAAACAATTACAATTTTTTTTTAACCGTTTAAGCACCATTTTTAAGGTAGAAACATTAAGTGGAATAAACATTTTCCAATAACAAATTATTTTGGGAATGAAACTGATCCTAGCAACCTTAAGCATTAGTTTCGTTAGCCTACCTCATTATGTCAATCCAGGAGCCACAGAAAAACTACCACCGCATTCTTCATTCTATTCAGTACACAATAGACCCACATACAAATGTTTCTAACTGAAACCCTATATAAACACTGGCTGTCAAGACCATTTTACACTCACTGTTCTTTTCTGGCCGTCAAACCTCTAAAAAACAAATGTTAAAGAAAGCAGTCCCACGGTGAAAGAAACAGACCAGAAGACTGATATACAGACATGAAAATGCCACAAGTAAATGTTTCATACTGTCAGCGAAACCAAAAGACTGTTGTGAAACCACTTTCACAAGAGTAGCAGCGCTAGGTTTATTTAGTATGATGAAGTATCACATGGATCAGCTATATGCTTGAAGGCAAACACAGTCCAGAATGACTTCTGGCCCAGCAGAATGCAGGATAGATGGGAACGTTTAAATGTAGTCTTGATTATTTTGAGGTAATGTTGCAGCCGCAAATCTTTAATTACAACGACAGACGCGTCTCTCAATGGATAAAAGGATCTAAAGAATCTGAGTGGTGAGTGTGAGCGCGCTGTGCGTGATGTTGTCCTGAGAAAGAAAGCGGACTAATCCTAATCCTACGCAAGACTTTCTATGCAGTGTCAGAAAGAGGTTCGTGGGACAGAAGGCTAGCAAGCAGAGGTGAAGGGAGGATGATTATAGCTTAGCTTATCTGGGTCCAGCTATGTTAAAAGCCCACAGTCTTCACTAAGGTCCTGGAACTACATTCCTGTTACTTTTTCTGGCATAAAACAAGGAAGGCATTTGAATTATTGACTTACAGCATTACACAGATCCATTTGGACAGCTCCAATACTAGATTACACCCTAATTTACTCTATATAAATAAACAGTGCACTACATCGCTAAAGGTAGCTCGATACCAGATAAGCTACAGTATTTTAAAAACAGATAAACTATTGTCACAATACGTAGTTATTTCCCAACCCTAATGACTTGAGCAAAACTTAGAAAAAAAGTTTCCAGGTTTCAGATACTCAAAGCAGGAATTACGTGGCCTATAAAAACGATTGTGCCACAGGATAGAAGCACAAACAGGTGAAGGGATTGCATGCTAATGCTGAGCCACAGCCCTGCAGGGACCAGCTTTAAAGGTGTAGTTAGTTTCTGATAATCTTCACACCTGCTCTCCTGATGCTTACGCCGAATTAGTGTTAGTCACTGTTGGATTATGTCTCTTTTGGATGTTAATAAATTATACATTACTGTTATACATTACTGTTTGGAGTGTAAGTTTTTGTTTTTGAAGGAAGTCTCTTATGCTTATCCAGGCTGCAATTAGTTACTTGATGAAAAACACAGTAAAAACAATAAAAATGTAAAATGTTATTACATGACAAATTGTCACACTTTATTTTAAGGTCCAGTTATCTGTATTAGCTAACAAATAACTATGATTTTGCCCCAATAAACTCCCAATTACTGCTTTTTAATAGTTAGGCAGGTGTTAAGTTTAGGAGTTGGGTAGGATTAAAGATGAGCAAAAGTTAAAATAAATATATGGTCATGCAAAATATGTGCTTTACAAGAAAGAACTAATAAACTGCCAATATGCTAGTAATATGCATGATAACAATTAAGCAACTGGTTAATAGTGAGGATAGATCCCTAAACTTAGGTGTCACCAAACAAAGTTATTATAATATATTTAATATCATAAAAAATAAAATGTAATTTATTTCTGTTGAGGCAAAAGCTATAATTTTCAGCAGTAATTACTTTAGTTTTCAATGTCACATGATCTTTCAGAAGTCTTTCTAATATTGCTGCTCAAGAAACATTATTATTGTAAATGTTAAAAACAGTTGTACTGCTCATTTTGTAGAAGATAAAAATGATTTGAAACATGTATAATTGAATTAACTTACAGGAAGTTCCACCCCAAACTCAGACCATTGGTTGACCTTGTGTTATTATGTCTTGCACAGTATAGTAGCACAGTTACTTAACACTGGATATATTCAGCAGTGCAGGTCAAGGATGGCATGACAGTTTGTGCCAGATCTTCTGCTTGGACGAGAGATTCTACTACTAGTCTCATCCGACAGCTCTCCTTTAGGTTTTCTGCAAGGTGCCAACCAAACACAAAAGTTTAAACCTCTAAAAATAAAGCGCTAGCGCAATGGCTTGTATTTGTAGCTCTGTTTGCATGCACACTGAGAACAATTAGAGAATTTCACAAGAAGCTATCCACTGTCAGCCGTCCAACTGCCTTGTCTAAAAGCCACCCTAAGTGTATTTTCATGTTGTTAGACACCCCATTAATGCATTCTGTGCCGCTGAAAGGAGATGTGAGACCCACAGAGGAGCTTCACGCCCTCTGACCACCTCCACTTAAGAGCCATTCCCACAATGGGCCGTGACTCTATAGGTCAGGGGTCCTGTTTTGGCCCCTGGTTTCCAAGGTTACAGCCAAGCAGAGAAGAGCGCTACGCAGTTCCCCTTTGTCCCTAAAATAAGGGCATCAAACGCAGAGCAGAGCTGGAGTCTAGAGTAAGGACTCCCACCCAAATATTTCACAACAGTCACCAGTAAATACATGTAGACACTGTGCAGAGTGAGTTAGATGGGGTCCGAGCGCTCTGCGACCACCAAGGCAGATGACAGAAACAGGCAAGCTGTACTCCAACTATGCAAAATGGCTTTTTTATGATTTGTGACTGAGAAACCTTCTTAGTGACCTTACTTTAATGGAGCTGACCTGCTGGGAGGGCAAAGCAATTGTTTTTCAAACAAGAGTGCACTAATCTATCTCTGCACATAAAATGACTGAGATGATAACAATATCCTTTCATGACCATAAAGAGAAAATAAATGATAAATTGCGGTTAAAAAATAAATTACATATATATAATTATGTGCTATCCACTACTTATTATATAAGTGTTATACGCATGTATGTTCAATTATTTTGCCGCTCTTCAGGGTATCAAACAGAAAGACACCTGTAAACTCATTTTCAGATCACGTGCAGTAAAAATAAAGTTAAATGAATTCAAGTTCAGTGGTGTGCACCGTCAAGCTATGTTTACAGACAGATCAGGCTTAATTCTGTATGTGGCGGTCTATATAGAGATACTGCAGCAAGTGCAAACCGACTCTAAAGTCACAGCAGACTCACCATTATTGCTGGCGCACAATCACGATACAGATGAGACTGACGATTTTTGTTTCTAATTGTTTTAGAGGAAAACAATGGACAGATATTCCTCGGCGCTGATGGCGAACTGTAGAGACGCGGTGGAGATGATCTGATGTCGGAGTCTTGCACAACGCAATGAGAGTTTCCCTCGCTGAGATTTAAACTAATCTGCATTAGAGCGGCTTCAGTCATTTATTACAGCGACTCTACAGCGACACCAGTCGATTACATTGAGGAACTGCTGGATGTTTTCTTTCTTTCTTTCTTTCTTTCTTTCTTTCTTTCTTTCTTTCTTTCTTTCTTTCTTTCTTTCTTTCTTTTAGTAAACAACCATTTTGTGAATATCATTACAATTAAAAATAACACTTAAAATAAAATGTATCTATTTCAATACATTTTCATTTTACAATGTAATTAATTCTCCTGATGGCTGAATTGTGTCAATTGATCATTCAGATACAGAATTTCTATTTTTATGTGAACATTTTTTTGTTTTAACAATTTCAATGCATCCTTGCTAAATAAAAGAATTTCTTCAAAATGTTAAATAAAATTCTGCTGACCTCAAACATTTGAAATGTGATAATATACAGTATAAAAAGGTATAGTATGGTGATCTCTCCTTCATTTCCGCTGTGTAATTTGGAGCACAAATGACACCATAGGCTGTGCTGTGTAAGAGCTGCATCAGCTTTATAAAAATTTTATACAGACAATGCATTTCCGATGGGAACGAACAGAACAGAATGATCAAAGAGGTGTATCCTAAGCTCTGACACATCCCCTGATTATAATTATTCATAGAACTAGACAGAGAGTCGTATCTGGCCCCCAGACCTCCTTAAACAGAGTACGAGTGACAGCACCCTGTCATTAACGCTCCTCTCCTCTCCTCTCTCTCTCTCTTTCTCTTTCTCTCTGATGACTGTAGCCTCTGGGCACACACCTGAGTGCACACCAAATACTTCCTGTCCTTTGAGGATAGAGCAGAGACATCCTGAATGGTTTCATTTCAGCAACAATAAATTTTGAAAACTGAAAATAAATCAACTTTTAACCAATAGAGCCCCACTGTAGCAAAATTGTAAAAATAGAAATAGTTCACACAAAAATTTTAATTTGCTTAGAATGTAGTCAATCGGGTCATTCAGGATGTAGAGGAGTTAGTTTTTTCATTGGAATAGATTTGGAAAAAAATTTCAATTACAGGTACATCACTTGTTCATGGGGTGAATGGGTGCCGTCAGGATGAGAGTCCCAACAGCTGAGAAAGAAATCACAATGATCCTTACGTAAAAAACCCAATTCCTAACTCATAAATGTGATTGTTGTTGTAATATGAACACATTGCTTTTGCTCTTTCCACATCTTTCCTGTGTTTTCAATAGCGCAAATATGTCGCCCTCTGCTGGTAACATTAAAGCTGTGGTATTTCTGAGATTCAGTGAGCGTCACAAACAATAACAATACTCATTATAACAGTAGTACTTTAAATGGCGATAAAGAACAAGGATAACAGAAGCTGTCATTAATATACTGTGTTTTATTTGTATAGTATACAGGGTTCAAAAGTGCACAGTATTAGAAATATGTAAATAGCCAGTAGTAAAATGTTGTAAAAGAGACTAAGATGGATAAATAACCTTTGTTCCAATTTTTGATCCATTTATACCAGCATTTCTATAGTTGCATGTTTGATTGTCATAATATTTATTTGTCTGTGCTCAAATAGCATTTATACAATCCTCTTTGCTTTCTTGCCATGGGGTTAATGAACAATAGTAATGCACATACTATGTAATTTAAACACTGTTTCTGCTTTGCTCTGTTGCTCCTGACTTGTGTCTACTCAGAAGAAGAATCAGTGTTCTATGGTAATCATTCTGTTTTTTTTTCAGCATTTCAGTATAGTATGTTTCAGCTGAGAATATCATGACTGGCATGCTCCCGGTTTTCAGGTTTTTGCAGGATTACTTTGAAGGACTTTGGATGGTTTCTTAGGCTTGGTGTTGGTTCATGCTGACTGCACATTGACACTGGTTGATGCAGACTTTGAACCCTCTAAGTTTCGAGCTGTACAGGTGTATGTTTCCTGGTCAACCTCTCTGACCTCATCCACCAGCAATATCGGCTGAGTTTGCTGTCAGTTCTGTCCATCCACCTGCACTGTCTGCACACTGTCTGGGTGTACAGCGGGTGCCCAATCTGATAATACAAAACATAAATTATCATTAAAAAGAAGTCTTTTAACAATAGAAATATCATTTAATTGAATGTCATTTTTGTTTATGTATGTTCTAATAAGTTGTGTGTCTTATCTCTAGTCTAATCTTTTGTCCAGGATATTCCCAGGTAAAATCCACCCCCATGTCCTGCTTTCCTCTCACAGTGCATGTCTCCTGGAGATCCTGTCCCCCTGCCACAGTGTCGGAGGAGGCCTGAATCACAGGAGACGTATATCTTATTATAAAATATTATAACATTATATTATTATTATTGTTATAGTACTCCCCCTTCGAGGAGAGTATGCTAACTGATCTGTTTTTTGCTCAGAAGTTTAAACTGATTTGGTTTAAAACACATGATTTCAGCGCGATACACATGTAAAAAGAGGCATAATAGGTCTCATTTAAATTGAAATTCAGATTGTGATATTATGCAGTATGTAAGTTATACAGTCAGACCATAAAAATATTTTCATTACTTCATTATTATATAACTTCATTATGATATATATTTTAGAAATTATTGTCTTAAAAAAGAAAAACATAGTTCATTGCGATGTATTAAACAATGGGACTAGCAACCTCATTTATTTTATTTTTTTGTGAAATCTGATTACTCTGACTGTCCAAAATCTGCAGATTGCAAATCACTTTTGGCAGCTAGGGTTGACACATCCAAAGTGCAGAACTTTTAACAGATTTAACTTTAGATTTACGTCATATTTTTGTTACCTATAAAATACTATAATTTGCTCTCTGTTCATCACATTAAATTCTCATATTACCAAAGAAAAAGGTGAAGACTTGGATCCTCACAGTACATAGCATAGGAGGTGAACCTGTATCTACCACTGTTGAATTTACCAAAAACGTTATTCCATAATGTACATGCTGACCTGTCCTGAAAATGCAGACAAAAAACAATTGATTACTGAATGCAATCTAATGCGATCACAGATTTAATCACACGTATATTAGCTCATACCCGAGTAGTCCTTCATCATCCTATTCCAGATATGCAGGAACAGCCCACTGTACAGAATTAAATTTACATCTCAGCTCCAATGCATCGCCTACATGGACAGTCCGTGTGTCCCCCACTTTCTGGAACCTTTCCATGTTTACCACCTGAGTGGGGTATGTCTGGATTTGGAATTGCTATTTGGTCTCTTCTCATCTTTGTTCTTCAGGTCAGGTTCAGCCTTTTGGCTGGATCATTCATTTGTGTTCATTCTACCAGTCAGAGTCTTAGGAGAGCTGACCATCCAACTGAAAAAGCGGCCAGTGTTTATTTAGCTGTAAAAACTCAGAGGCATCAGTCTAAGGTCTGCTCTGTGACATTTGTCACTAGGCAATTTATAATTACTGAAGACTTTGTGTAAAATTGATCCACAAATATGATACCTTGAAAGAAATTGCTATTAGCTTCAAAGATTTGTATCGTGGTGTGGAGCTGTGAATACAACCTTAGTATGAGAATACAAATAGCCACAAGTGAGTAGGAGAAGAGGGTTCCACTCGACATCATATCAACCAATGCCTTCAGGTCAAATAAAAGAGCCATTATTGGTGGGATAAAGCAGAGCACAAGATTTCCAAGGCTTCTGTATTTTGCTCAAAAGCTGCAGACTATCTACTGTTCATCTTAAAGAGAGAAAAATCTCCCTAGTTTTATGGTTTGGTTTAGTATGTCATATGTGTCAAATGAAAAGAGGGTCAAATTATTTGATCCAATTTGTAGAATTTTTTTTTTTTTTAGTACACTTACCCACAACAGTGGCAGAGGAAAGCATGGCCACCACTGGACTGAAGCTGACTTTATACAGTGATTTGAGCATAAGTCTGTCCCTGGCCATGGCGAACAGGGCACAGGGCATTGGGAACGTGGAACTCAAGAGACTGCAGATGAAATTAAATGTCTGTAACTGTTCCAATAAATAACAGAGATTTAGATCTCAATGTGTGACTCCTTTACTTTGTTGACAGAGAACACAGGGAACCGACTGCCACAACATACTTTGCAGCAGCCCAGCCAGTGTAAGTGAAGGCCACAGGAAAAGGACTCTGAATGTCGAATCTGTAATATGATATCAGCAAAGTGAGAGCAGCTGAAACACCAAAGTATGCCAGGAAACAGATGAGCAGAGATGCCACGATACCCCTAGGTATACACTTCAGAGGATTCTTCACCTCCTCGCCCAGAAAATCTGTTCAAACGTATGACTACTGTTGATAACATGCACTTACTTTTACAAATTTGGGATCATTTCTTGAGCACCAAATCAGCAAATTAGAATGATTTCTGAAGAATCATGTGACACTGAAGACTGTGGAGTAATGATGCTGAAAAGTCAGCTTTGACATCAAAGGAACAAATTATTTACATTTTAGATAGAAACGGTTATTTTAAATTATAATAATGTTTCAATACGTAAAGTGATTCTTCTTAAACAGGCAAAAAAAACAAAGGAAGTGCTTGTAATACCAAGTTTTAGAAATTGTTAAAATAAGTACAATCTAGAAAGAGAAGGAATAAATAAAGAGAAAGACCTGTGTTTTTTTTATTTTTTATTTTTTTATGATGAAGCCAAGTAGGTGAATGAGATGAGTTTTCAGCTGTCGCTTGAAAATTGTCAGGGATTCATCAGCGTTCCGGATAGGGTGGGAAGATCATTCCACCAGCCAGGAATGATGAACGAGAATGTTCTGGAAAGTGATTTTGAGCCTCTCTTTGCTGGTACCACGAGGCATTGCTCACTAGCAGATCTCAGACTTCTGGAGGGGATGTAGATTCATAATAGTGAGTGGAAGTAGGAGGGTGCTGAGCCTGTGGCTGTTCTATATGCAAGCATCAATGACATGAATTTGATGCGAGCAGCAATCAGTAGCAAGTGCAAGGAGATAAAGAGAGGTGTAACATGAGCTGTTTTGGACTTGTTGAAGACTAGTTGTGCCACTGCATTATGAGTCTCATACAATGAAATCAAAGCCAACATCTCATGCAATGCAATCAAATCAATGCAATCAAAGCCAACAAATGCATACAGATACATGTCTGCCCCTGCAAGTGTTCCTTCAAATCCAAATGGAAAAAAGCCACCTACTCCATACTGAGTGGTGATGTTGATGGTGGATGTTAGGTTTCTAAAAAACAACAACAACAACAACAACAAAAAAAATAGTTTTAGAAACTAACTGAAGATGTGACTGAATTTGGAGTAGCATGCTAAGATACTAGTCCTACTATTTTTTGCCATAATAGAAAGAGTAGTATGCTATATTTGGTATATAACATAGAGAATTAGCATTTTTATCTATTTTGTTTAATTTATGTCTATCTATCTGTCTGTCTGTCTGTCTGTCCGTCCGTCCGTCCGTCCGCCCGCACGCACGCACATACCAAACTCAGCATAGCAGAGCCCAGCAAAGACAGAAGTTAAAGCAGCAGTGAAGAAGGAGAGGCTAAGACTTGGTCCAGCCAGTGTCCAGACTACCTCTCCAGAGAGCACATAAACACCTAAGGTGCTGCCCACTCCCAAAGCCACCAGATCTAATGTTGTAAGACAGCTACAAAAGGTGGACATCTCTTTGTCTGGTTCCAGGTTCTTTCTGCGGCACAGGGCCCTCAGGAAAGACAGCACTGACTGCATTATTGGCTGTTATAGGCGAGTGAGAGAAAAATTTTAAAGGTTTACTTTGAAAATAGCTTGTGTGTGAGGTTAATGCTACATCCATTTTTTTAAAATGAATTGTTCACCCAAAAATGAACCTTTGCTGAATATGTACTCATCTTCAGCACATTCAAGATGAGGATGAGTTGTTTTTTGTTTGGATTTGTTTCTTACAAACACACACTTGTGGATTATTGTTATGTTTTTATCAGCTGTTTGGACTCTCATTCTGATGGCACCCATTCACTGCAGAAGATCCATTTAGTAATGCAATGTTCAATTTCTCCAAATCTGTTCCTATGAACAAACAAACTCATCTACATCTTGTGTGGTGTAAGGGTCAGTAAATCTTAAACAAAATGTAGTTTTTTGGGTGAACTATTTATTTAAATTAATGAATTTTTTCTGCATTTTCATTAAGCTAAAATGACTTTTGTTTTGATAGTTTTATCATCAAATCAAATGGGATTTTTAATATCATTTCGATGCTATTGTGTCATTGGACAACTAATCTGGATTATGCTCAGTAATCTGCTTGAAAAATAATAGTTTTTAATCTTTTGCATGCTGGTTATTTATTTGACAATTCATTTTTATCCTCCCATTTACCTTATTACAATGTCTTCATGTTTTCACAACTACTGATTGTTTGTTTTTCTTTGTTTCTTTCCTTTGAAACCTTCAAAAAATAAATAATTTAGACTATAATGACTAAAGAGCTTGCAAAGACATTTCTTAACTCATCAAATTAGTAAGTGAATGTTTGTTTCTTTACCTTCATTGTCCAGAGAAGTTTGCAGTCTGTATCTTTGTAATAACCATCTAAATATATCCATGATTTTTTACAACAATATATACAAGAGTGGAATGTTTGACCCACCCACCCAATGCATTAGCAACAAAATAGCCTTTCTTTTCTTGTTGAAAACCAAAGAAAGATTTGTAACATTGCTTTGAGGTTATGATGACCGTATATCTCAGGAAATATTCGCACAATAAACCAGGACATAGTTTCATACAAAAAAGAAATAGGACATTCTTCTTTATTAAGCAATTCCAACAAACAGTTCACTTTCTGTACACTCGATGGCAGCCCAAATCACTTTGCCGTGATTTCCTGTTCACTGACTACAAAGAAATCAGGATGTAGATGACGACCTTCATGATTTGTAGAGCATTTAATAATGCTTTATGTGATTCCAGCAGTTGAAGCATGTTTTACCAATAACTGTAACAAAAGTGTTTGGAAAATACTGTCAACAAGATGACACTGTATTTAGGAAGAAAAGTTTACTGTAAATGAGTAGTGGCTGTATTGGTCCCCTGTCTCTCCGTTCTGCTCTTCTGTGCTGTTCTGATCTTGGATTCCTCACCCTCTTATGGAATGACAGAAAGGCTCGGACAGAAATAGCCCTGTCACAATCTCACGCCAAGGCAGACACGATCAGCCACTGGATACTAAGAGCAGATCAGAAAACACTCTCTGCTTTTCTCTTGAAGTTTATTCAGAAGACACTGTGTTTGATTTAGTTTGTACATAGCTGCAATTCAGACTGCATCTGAGTGCTTCATTAACTGTTCTTATAAACAGTTTAAAAGATATCTCTGCCAAATATGGGTTAGGCTGCATTTCCAAGCAAGAACTTTCCTCAAGATCTTTACTTTTACTGTTTCATCTTCATGGCTAATGAAGCCTGTATGTACAGTGCCGTGAAAACGTTTTTTGCTCCTTTCCTGTTTTTTATTTATTTAAATTTTTTGCATATTTGTCACACTTAAATGATTCAGATCATCAAACAAATGTTAATATTACACAAAGATAATGCAAGTAAATACCAAATGCAGTTTTTAAATGATGATTTCATAAAAATAAAAAGTATCTACATGAAAAAACAACGCTTTATATACAGTGTGTGCCATTATTATAATTTCATCAGAATATCAAAATTTGTGAGATTCAGCCGGTCAAAACTGTTTGAGGTTAAATGATCTCTCCAGAAAATTTTGATTTTTTTTATACTTTATATGATATATATATACAGTTCAGACCAAAAGTTTGGACACAGCTTCTCATTAAAAAAGTTTTCTTTATTTTCATGACTATGAAAATTGTAGATTCACACTGAAGGCATCAAAACTATGAATTAACACATGTGGAGTTATATATGGAATTATATACATAACAAAAAAGTGTGAACAACTTAAAATATGTCATATTGTAGGTTCTTCAAAGTAGCCACCTTTAGCTTTGATTACTGCTTTGCACACTCTTGTCATTCTCTTGATGAGCTTCAAGAGGTAGTCACCTGAAATGGTCTTCCAACAGTCTTGAAGGAGTTCCCCGAGAGATGCTTAGCACTTGTTGGCCCTTTTGCCTTCTGTCTGCGGTCCAGCTCACCCCTAAACCATCTCGATGGGTTCAGGTCTGGTGACTGTGGAGGCCAGGTCATCTGGTGCAGCACCCCATCACTCTCCTTCTTGCTCAAATAGACCTTGATGCCTTCAGTGTGACTCTACAATTTTCATAGTCATGAAAATAAAGAAAACTCTGAATGAGAAGGTGTGTCCAAACTTTTGGTCTGTACTGTATATATATGTATATTCCATGAAATAGATGTAGACGTATTTGCTATTCGAAGAGACCATGTAGACTAACTGAGAGAAATTAATTGGAAATCATAGTGATGATTTTACAACATATTTATTTAAATATAGGCAATTATATATGAATATTTTTGTAAAGACAATTTTCAATAGAACTGTTCATTTAGTATTTTACATATATATTAATGACACTTCATATAAAGAATGATACATTAAAAGTACATTGTTCTTGAGGAAGGCACTTTACAATCTATCTATTTATCTATCTATCTATCTATCTATCTATCTATCTATCTATCTATCTATCTATCTATCTATCTATCTATCTATCTATATATATATATATATATATACATATACATATACATATACATATATATATATATATATATATATATATATATATATATATGCAAGCCACAATTTACTTAAAAATGCTTACCTTAGTTCCTTCAAATAAACTACTTTAAATATCATATAAAAAGGAGTCTATTTCGTAATGTTTCAGATATTAAAGGTGCAGGTAGGCTACTAGTTTATGGAAGCATATATATGGAAGCATATGGGTAGCATTATTCAATTTGGGATGTAATATGCAAAATGACAATGCAATATGTAAAATGGCAATGCATTTCTGTATTTACATTTACATTTTCCAATACATTTGTGCAACGTTTGGTGCAAAATGAAAATGAAAATTAAATTACATAATTTTAATTTGCCATTTACTACACCAGTTTTAAAATGTAAAATGAATATTAATTTTAACGCTTTATAAGTTGCAAAATTAAAATGAAAATGTATTACAGAAATGATTAGATATGTCTAACATGTTAAAGCAAAAACTGTGGCAAAATGATCATTTAAATGCTATTTTTCTTAATTGCATTAACACTCACAGTCAAGACACTTACGATTGCATTTTCATTCGGTGTCCCGCAATGAATGTAGCAAAACTCAATGTGCACATTGAAAATGCATTCCGAGCCGATCACGTGTCCCCGCCCTCGCGCCACGTCAATCATTGTGTGAACAAGGCGGGGCTTACAGACGGTCAGAGACTCAAGTCTCAAGAAGAGGATTCAATCAAGTGAGACAACATGGACAAGACAGTTGGTCCGTGTATGTTTTGATCATTTCGGTTTATGGCTTCAATATTTCATTCGGACTTGTGGGCGGAGCTGAAACGCTGCTTTCATCTGATTGGTCGAATCGGATCGGTTTTCATCTGACAGCCTTCAGCTCGGTCTTGTCATTCTTTCAGGCAGAATAAGAGTCAGTGCGAGTGAAGCACTGAAATGTCTGAAACTACGCTCACTGTTAATTAGCATAATATTTGAATCAGATGTAGCTGGGCACATAATTCGTGCTGCTGAGACCTGCAAATTAGTTCTAGGTTGTAGTATTGTATGAATATTGTCCCACTGATAAATACAGTGCAAATAGTTCTGTCCCTTTGGATAACAGTGAAGTGGAAATTAAAATCAATAATAGACTGAACAGTTCCATGTCTGTAACATTTACCACTCTCATCTTTTAAGTCATAAGGCACTAGGTATGTGTGTGACATTAATAAATAATTGTAAAAATGAATATAGTTACATTTCTAAATAAAAATAGTAAAATTAGCTCTATGCTGCTCAGTGCTCCTGTAGCCTACCCCAGAGCGCCCTCTCGCGGCTGTAGACGGTAATGTTTTCTCTTGGTCTTGAATAAATGTGACATATAGTCCAGTGCGACTTATATATGTTTTTTTCCTCGTCATGACGTATTTTTGGACTGATGCAACTTATACCGAAAAATACAGTTAACATTATTATTATTATTTATTATGAGAGTAATTGACACAGACTAGAACTTTAATGTTTCACCCAATTCAGCTCATATCTTTAGACTCGTCCGACTCGTGTTGCTTGTATAACTGGCCAGACTTACCTTCCCAAAAAATCCTATTTAATTTTATTTCATAAATTTAACTATATTTATTTCCACTTTACTGTTATCCAAAGGGACAGAACTATTTGCACTGTTTTTATCAGTGGGACAATATTCATACAATACTACAACCTAGAAATAATTTGCAGGTCTCAGCAGCACGAATTATGTGCCCAGCTACATCTGATTCAAATATTATGCTAATTAACAGTGAGTGTAGTTTCAGACATTTCAGCTGAAGGCTGTCAGATGAAAACCGATCCGATTCGACCAATCAGATGAAAGCAGCGTTTCAGCTCCGCCCACAAGTCCGAATGAAATATTGAAGCCATAAACCGAAATGATCAAAACATACACGGACCAACTGTCTTGTCCATGTTGTCTCACTTGATTGAATCCTCTTCTTGAGACTTGAGTCTCTGACCGTCTGTAAGCCCCGCCTTGTTCACACAATGATTGACGTGGCGCGAGGGCGGGGACACGTGATCGGCTCGGAATGCATTTTCAATGTGCACATTGAGTTTTGCTACATTCATTGCGGGACACCGAATGAAAATGCAATCGTAAGTGTCTTGACTGTGAGTGTTAATGCAATTAAGAAAAATAGCATTTAAATGATCATTTTGCCACAGTTTTTGCTTTAACATGTTAGACATATCTAATCATTTCTGTAATACATTTTCATTTTAATTTTGCAATTTATAAAGCGTTAAAATTAATATTCATTTTACATATTAAAACTGGTGTAGTAAATGGCAAATGAAAATTATGTAATTTAATTTTCATTTTCATTTTGCACCAAACGTTGCACAAATGTATTGGAAAATGTAAATGTAAATACAGAAATGCATTGCCATTTTACATATTGCATTGTCATTTTGCATATTACATCCCAAATTGAATAATGCTACCCATATGCTTCCATACTAGTTGACTTTTTATCAGGCTATTTGTCCTAAAAGTAACAGTGTTGGGATACAAACAACTCCTGTTCCAGCAAAGTACTTTTATGTTTGTTTTTATAAAGAGGCAAAAATACAAGCTTATATAAGGAAAACTATGAGAAATGCATACCACAGATGATCATTTGATGACAACATGGTGGCTGCCAGCTACAGAAATTCATTTCGTGAAGAATAACGATGTTTAATTCCCATGTCAGTCAAAGTTATTTAAGAAAAATATATTTATTACATTTATTTGTGCAAACTTTGCTGAGTAGATCTTTAACCACACAAATAGCTTACTGTGCATTTGTTTCTCAAATTGTCATCTTGACTCATCACTGACAGTAATCCCTACGTCATTTATGAGCAGTGGCTATCACGACACGCCGTGGACATTACGTCATAGCTGCTTATCCTGAGCTGAACACTGCGTGCGGTTTGCGCCGCATACGTTGCGTCAGAGAGGAACAGCTGATCCGTGCACACACGTTTCTCCGCGAGACCACTGACGAGAGACAACGGACCACCGTCAACCGGAGCTCGAGACTCCCTGAGATTAAGGTAAAATGCTGCTTTTCCTGTTGTTATTATTTGTAACTATTATTAACGGATGTATTAGCAAATATTGGGTCACATACTGTAGCATATAAACGCGCGTTTCATAGGCAAATGGTGCAACTTTTAATAACTTTAGCGTTCACAGATGATTTCACTTACCAATAGTATCAGTTTTTCCTACTAAACTTTATATAGACACTCATTTTTATAAAATAAACACGTATAATATTGCAAAGGTCTTAAGATTATGATTGTAGTAAACGTTTTTTTATGTCATATCAGATTCATTCATTTTTTTTTTTAATTCATTATAATTTGTGGTATTGCTGCTTGGGTGGGGCTGTGAATGTCTTTCTCAGACCTTAGATGTATTTCTGACTCTGACCACACAGAGAGACATGCCTATTTTTGGACTGCACTGACACACATTTACAATTTTAAACAGTACAGAAAGTTGCCTATGATCTTCCATTTTCTATATTTTCTTTGTTTTGTTTTGTTTTTAAAAAGTCTGCAGAGTCAGAATGCACAATCAATAATGCTTACACAACATACAAGAAGAAACAAGAAATTCGATGAATTGTGCAGTAACTGCTTGCATCTTCCAGATGATTTCTGCACAAGTTTGCCATTATGAGACAGAATCAAATTTCCATTGGCCCACTGCAGACTGGACGTTCTTCCATCACAGAGAGTTCCCTGTTCTGTATTTGCCTGCTATGATGTAGTGAAAGAGAGCATAGTATAAGTTCACGAGGTGGAGCTAAAACAAGAGTATCCTGTGGAAAATGTGGTTTTGCCTTCAGCGTTTAAACCTATAGGAAGTCGTTTGAATTAGAGGAAAATTAGTTTTAGATCAAATGTGTTTTAAAAAAAAGTCATAAAGATTGAACGGTTTGGGATTCTTGTAGCATTAAACTTATGGAAACATTCATAATTGATTTGCTTCAGAAGCAATGTTTTTTAAACACTGTGAATAGGGTATAGATAATATATATAACATATTTACATTATAACTTAGTAGATATAACTCAGATTTGGAAAGTAATGAGCTGCTATTTTAAAAAGCACATTACATTTTGTCTTTAATCATACACAAGCTAAGGACAGACTGACATTCATTTGTTTCTTCTTTATTCTCTTTCCAGGTTCCAGACTATCATTCCACTGGCCACCAGTAACTGATCAAACATGGGCAAAGTAAGCCAAAACTTCTACTTGCAATATGCTGATGTAACGTTTGCATTTTGATCATGTAGTTAGAAAAATTGCCACAAAGAGATGACCTCTGCCTTCTTTCTCATGGTAACGAATCTCGTTTTTCATCTATTGTAGTTCAGAGAGTATAGGATATCACAGTTTTCTTTATGGAATCTCAGAGGTCAATGAGTTGCTCATTAAAAAATTAGATATGTTGCGAACACCACAATGCAACACGTCTTATTTTTCAAGCTATTATATCATTCTTGATATCTTACCTTTTTTGTTTTAATAGTAAGTAGCAAAAGGCATACTAATAATTCATTATGTATTATTGATGTTTGTAATTAAGCATCACTATTTGCTTTTGCTGTTATTAGGATTAGGGATTTGAATAAACCTCTTATCCTAAGTATTAAACCTTGCTTGGGCTACACTCATGAATAATACCTTAAATTATGTAGCTTATTGGGAGGTGAGCTATTACTTTTTAAGCTCAAAATGTACAAATGCAGAATGATAAAACAGGAGGAAAAAAAAATTCAAGGAGGCACCATGCTGGTGAACCATATAGCAATGGTTTCCACTTACCACACGGTGGGGAGTTTGCCACTGATGTGTAGCAATCACATTTTCTTTAGAAGTTTATAAGTTATTTTTCACCGTTTTCTTCTTTCTGTAGTTTAAATTCTATGTTTCCAAAATTGTCTTAGTGACATCTTAGATGTTTTTTGAAAGTAAGAAACTGCTTGCCACTACACTAATTGACATAAAGCATTTCTCATTATATTGTAGAAGTGTGCCTAGCCGGATGTTTGTTTGCCGAGGTCTGTGTTGCTAGGGGTCTGTTGCTGTAGACGTGGAACCCTACAGCTGCTGTGTTGAGTTATAGCTGCTGGACAGGCCTTGAGCATGTGCACAGAAGCATGATGGGGAGGACCCTGGCTCTGTGCCCTACTAAGACGTACCAGCAAGGCCAATATAATCGGGGATAATTGTAGGGAGACAGTGAGTGCAGAGAAAATGCACAGTCATGCAGCATTTATGTCCTGTCAGATGTGAGGTCTGCTGCTCTCTGAAGGAGAACGATACCTCTATAGATTCTGTAGGGTTGAAAGTGTAAGGTTACAGACATTTAAGTCACATACAGGCTTTCTGTTTCTCTTTGTCACACACAAACTGACTTTTGCTGCTGACCATAACACACAAATGCTGCACTGACAGGTGTCAGCTGTCCACTCTATAGTCCCGCCTGGGTTTGGACTAAAGGCCAGATGAGGGAGAGTCTGATTGTTGGTGTAAAATTACATATTGGAATTATATAAACACATGGAGCCTGTCCCACCCATGAGCAACTTAAAATACATTCTTGAGTTCAGTATAATGTACGAGACTGTAAAAGACATCTAAATGCACAACAAAAAAAAAAAGCATTTTGTTTTGTTTTCAGTCAAAACAAGATGAATTAACTTAAGAAGATAATGATTCCTGATTGTTTTATATATATATTTCTAAATACAATACTGTTCAAAAGTTTTTAAAGAAATGACTTCTTTTTTCAGCAGACGCAGTAAATGGTAACATTGTTACAAAATATTCCTATTTCAAATAGATGTGAACATTCTATTGATCATATAGCACAGTTTCCACAAAATCATTAAGCTGTTTCTAACATTAATAATAAGAAGAAATGTTTGTTGAGCCCCTAATTATGTATCAGAATGATTTCTGAAGGATCTTGTGGCACAGAAGACTGGAGTAGTGATGCTGAAAATTCGGCCTTGCCATTATAAGGATATTACAATTGTAAACAAATGTAAATGTATAATGTGTAATATTTCACAATATAACGTTTATACTAAAGGTTTTTATTTAAGCTTAAACCTCACTAAATGTATGCTTGAAGACAGAAACAAATATTTCGGGAAGAGCTTTTAATTCAAGTTATTTTCCCTGAGAATAAGTCGTAATATTTTGTGCAGTTTTGCTTCAAGGAATTTGATCTTGTAATATGGAGAGAAAACATTTTGAATGCTCATTATTTATTGGGTTTGACAATATTAATCTTGCAACAACTCTTGGAATTCACCGTTCAATAGAAACAAATACATTTCTTACATTGTTATAGGAATTCAGAGGTACAATTGCAGATCACCCTGACTTTGATGCAGGCAGTGATGCAGAGGCCCTGTATAATGCCATGAAAGGCTTTGGTGAGTGTCAGGACTCCTCATCTACAGATGTTGAATATGAAGCCAGTGGCTGCTGGGATATGTCCATATGATCACTTAAAAGTATTCTCTTTTGTGTCACAGGAAGTGACAAGGAGGCCATCTTAGACCTGATTGCGTCACGAAGCAATGCTCAGAGGCAGGAGATACGTGCTGCCTACAAATCACAGTTTGGGCAGGTACTATAAAAAATCTGCGGCAAGCTTTCAGTAAATGGATAATTGACTTATAGTACAAAATGCGCTTTATCAAAAGTATGTTATTTTGTAGGATTTAATTGATGATCTGAAATACGAGCTGACAGGGAAGTTTGAACGTCTGATTGTGGGTTTGATGAGACCTCCAGCCTATCATGATGCCAAAGAAATCAAGGATGCCATTAAGGTATGTAAGAATCTTGATGCTTTGAGAATTTGAGACATTCAGTTAAATGTGCTATGTCTGGCTGATGGGATTGTACTAACATGAACTATTAAATTGCATGGCTTGTATTTAGATAGATGTGTTATGCTGTATTATTTGATTCTATTCTTAATATTTTGTCCTTTTGGAATTATAAGGTTCTATCTGACATTTTAGTCAAAATTGAGTTATTCACCTATTCTTATTCTGTGACAACTTATTACATTATGTGATAGATTTATTAATGTTGAATACATTTTGGAACTTTTTATAAAAAAACAACAAAAAAAAACCCAATAAGGTTCTATCTACACAGTCGAAATGGAATGCAAAAAACTTTGAAGGTCAATACCTCAAACTACTCGGAATTCAGATAGAACCGTATAATTCCAAGGGGATGATTTTCTGACAATATAATAACAAAATGGCTATAGGATATGTGGTCTTTACTATATCTGTCAATCAGCTAAACAGAATAGTGACTTTATCTCTAAGCATCATTCATTAATAGATAAATTACAATATCAGCTATATTCTCTGTTATTTACTGCATGTTTTGTTTTGTGAATCTATTTTGCTGTTGCTATCATTAGGATTCGGTAAGTAATTTTCCTCAACTAATTAGATGGCAATAGTTAGGCCAGTCTTTCTTTAGTGGGTGTTAACCATTTCATGATCTGTATGGCTGTGAAAAATCTGAAAGGCTTCAGTAGTAGAAAACATAGAAGAAATGTCTGACTATTCCTTTGGAAAATAACTAGATGTAATATGTATATATCAGAGATATAGAACCTGGTTAATTTCAACTCTTAAGCGGGAGTTTAAACCTAAACCTTTACCGCAGATTTGCTTTCTGCAAATGCCTTGTTACAACAAAAGACTACATGGTTTGAAAAAATGTTTGCTATACTAACACTATCCTATATGATGCAATAATATTCTCACATTTGAACACATGTTCAATTTCAATACTTAAATATTTATACATTTTTTAATATATATACAATACTGTAATTTCTCTGTCATTTAATTAGCTGCACTCATATCCCTCTGAATAATTATATTAGCTGGCTATACATTTTCTTTTACAAATAGACAAATATAGATTAAAGAGACAGAATATGCAATTTGTTGCTCAGTAATTGACCTTCTTGCTCTGCTTTAAAGGGAGCAGGAACAGATGAAAAGTGCTTGATTGAAATTCTCGCTTCAAGAACCAATGAGCAGATGCAAAATCTGGTGGCAGCATACAAAGATGGTGAGCTTTTCTTTATTTATTTTTATTTTTTTACACAAGATAAGAAGAGATTCTTCTGAACTGAGGCAAAGCCTGACTCTGTGATTGTATTTACAGCATATGGCAGAGACCTTGAAGAGGATGTTATAGGGGACACATCTGGACATTTTAAGAAGATGCTGGTTGTTTTGCTTCAGGTGAGTCAGATCTTGTATATGTTGATTTTATGTTGTTTTTTTTTTTTTGGAAATCCAAAAGCTGTGTAATTGAATTGTGTTTTGTTTCTCAGGGGACCAGAGAGGAAGATGATGTTGTAAGTGAAGACCTCGTGGAGCAAGACGCTCAAGTGAGTGCGAATATTAGAATATTAGACTTAGAACTAGCTATAAATTACAATCAGATTCAAACAGACCACTGGAAAATGATACTATGCCCAAACAGTATTACATTGATTCTGATTGGTTGATTGTGACCTTCTGTGGTCAAATGTTATTTACAATGATAGTATAACTCTGTGCTCTCTTTCTTCCCACATAAAGAAAATAAAATGTAACTGTATATTCTATGCTTATTTACATATTTATTTGGCTCTTTAGTGTTTAAAGGCAACAGGAAAACTATGTAGCATACTAGAATACGTTACCATGCAACTTTGCAAGTGTGTGTTTGACCTCCTGACTTGCATCCTAAAAGAATGATTGTGTGTTATCTCACTGTGTAGGACCTGTACGACGCAGGAGAGGCACAGTGGGGCACAGACGAGGCCAAATTCATCATGCTGCTGGGAAACCGAAGTGTGACCCATTTGCAGTTGGGTATGAGATCCGCAGCCACACACTGGACACAGAGATTTCTGCTGACTAACACCCCTCCTCCACTACACAATCTCTCTTCTGTGTGTGTAGCACTCCTCACCGCACTGCCGATTAGATTTGACCATCAGGTTGCTGCTTTTAATACCCTGACACAAAACCACTGTGCAGTGATCGAAATTATGTGTGATTATGCAAGATGCACCACTGTGCAATTTTATGATTTTTAATGAATTTAGATTATTAATGGTTGAGATTCATTGCATTATTCGGATTAACCAGTGTAACATGGATAAATTGTGTATGACGTAACAGCAAATAAAAACCTGTGTTTTTCAGTATTTGATGAATACCAGAAAATTGCTGAGAAGTCCATTGAGGACAGTATTAAGAGTGAGCTCTCCGGAGACTTTGAAACACTGATGTTGGCTGTCGGTAAGCTTTGGTACCATGCAATCAATACCTGAAAGCTCACTTCTGCATTTTCTCTAAGATCTGCTTTTTTTTTTGTTTATCTCCCATAGTTCAGTGCATCAGGAGTAAGCCCATGTTCTACGCCAGACGCCTTTACAAATCCATGAAGGTAGTGTTACCTGTTAGAATGAATTGTAATGGAGTATATATGCTTATATCAATGCATTGTCATTTTTCCCATCTGTCTGCAGGGTCTGGGCACGGCTGATAACACTCTGATCCGAATAATGGTCTGCCGCTCTGAGATTGACATGCTGGACATCAGAGAGTGCTTCAGACTGCGCTATGAGAAATCTCTGTACAACATGATTCAGGTGCATATACACAAACACATCAGAATATGGACATTTCTGCATTCGCTCAGTACATTCATCTGTGTTACATTTATTATTATTTGAAATCATTTCCAATACAGTGAAGTTTTCTCCTTGGCCTTATAATTGCATTTGTCATTTGTTGTGTAGATACTTAGGAAATATGGTTTATTCATGTCGTACATTGATGGCTCATATTTTAAAAGTTACACACAGGGTGCATGTTGTGTGTGTCTGTAAATAAAATAGTAAATAATAAATTTTGCCATGCATTAACCCAACAGGATGACACATCCGGGGACTACAAGCGCACCCTGCTGAAACTGTGTGGAGGAGATGATGAGTAAGCTTTTTTAAGGGGCATGTTAAAAATCCTAGCTTTATATGCAGAGATAACTTTAAGTGAGTCATTCAAAGGCCGATTCTTCTCAAATACTTAAGTCATTATGTTTTTAACTACATTTAATGATTCCAGTGGTGCAGAAATCACAAACTTCGCTTGATCAGTTTTGCTATTTGCTATAACTATTAATAATCAGTAGAGGGAGATATTTGTCCATCATAGTGTTATAACATAAATGTTGTCCATAAAACAGTTTTAGATATATAGAAATAAGAAATTAGTTTCTATCTATACTTTCTATAAGTGTACTTTTAATGCATGGCACTTTTTAAAAGTATTTTTTAAATGTTTTTTTATGTTAGTCTTATGCTCACCAAGGCTACATTTATTTGATGAAAAACCCAGTAAAACTGTAATATTGTGAGATATTACTACAATTTGATTTTCTGTTTGAATTAATAGACATAAAGCTAAACTTTCAGCAGCCAATACTCCAGTCTACAATGTCATATGATAAGAAATCATTCTGCTGTGTTTATTTGGTACTCAAGAAACATTTCTTATTATCATCAATGTTAAAAACAGTTGTGCTGCTTAATATGTTTGTGAAAGTCATGATACATTTTTTTCAGGATTCTTTGGTTAATAGTAATAATTTGAAATAGAAATCTTTTGTAATTTTTTTTTTTTTTTTTTTTTTATAATCAATTTTAGGCATTATTGCTAAATGAAAATCTTTACTGTCCCCAAACTTTTGAATAGTAGTGTATTTATATAAAGTACCTCCATATTTACAGTACATACTGTATTATATTATTTGGATGTTTTTGCAGATTTCATTGAGCCAGGGCCAGAGATCAACAACTGAAGCTATTTTGTTTTTGTCAAGCCCTCAATCTAGAATTGTTATTCTGTCAGCACAAAAGGCTAAAGAGCTGTTTGTTTTTCAGTATTGCAGGGGAGTTTTTCCCAGAGGCTGCACAGATTGCCTACAAGATGTGGGAAATCAGTGCCATGACCAAAGTCCAGGTTGGAGACCCCCACGTTTTCTCTCAGCAGCATGCATTATATTACCCTTTGCACCGGCCAGGCTAGAGTTGATGTAGAGCAGAGTTTTTGTCTGCGCACAGATAGCATCCAAATGCCACTCAATTTGCTAATCAGAGTCTTGATTTGCTGCAGTTCTTGTTACACATTTCA
Source organism: Carassius gibelio (assembly GCF_023724105.1). Taxonomy (NCBI): domain Eukaryota; kingdom Metazoa; phylum Chordata; class Actinopteri; order Cypriniformes; family Cyprinidae; genus Carassius; species Carassius gibelio. The sequence goes on along the minus strand of NC_068409.1, from coordinate 14,765,877 downwards.
GTGTCACACCAATCCCAAAGATCTCAGTGTGTCCTTATGTGTGCTTGTACTGCTGCGGTTGCTGTAAATCAGTTAACAAATATGCACTGATAGATCAATGTTATCAATGGGTGTATGTCTTTTTAATGTGTATCATTTTGTCATACTTATGCATCACTAGTTGAGAGGAACTGTGCGACCATATCAAAATTTTGACCCTGCGGGTGATGCTCAAGCTCTGAGAAAAGCAATGAAGGGATTTGGTATGTGAAAACACAGTATGTTATGGATAATAGCATGCATTAGCCCAAAAATGGCAAAATATAATATATGATTTCCTGTTCTTTTTCAGGAACTGATGAAGATACGATTATTGACATTGTGGCACACAGGAGCAATGCACAGAGACAGGAGATCAGACAGACTTTTAAATCTCTTTTGGGACGGGTACGACACTCCCCTGACTAGCTTTGTTCCCATTTGAACAGAGTATATTACTGTGGTTACTGTAAATGTGCATGCATTTGGTGTTTAACTGATTTATGCAGTTGCTTTCCATCAGGATCTCATGGCTGACCTAAAATCAGAACTGTCCAAAAACCTGGAAAGACTCATCCTGGGTCTCATGATGACTCCAGCAGAGTTTGATGCTAAGATGATGAAGAAAGCCATGGAGGTACAGAGAATAAAATTGTAATGGCATGATGGAACCAAACAAGATTCTTATTTGAGTCATCGAAAAGACTGTTTCATCATTTAGGCAGATCGACATGCTTTTGCTTTTTAACCTCTGTGTTCATTTGTTCACTGGGGGTCAGTGACCTTTCCAAATGAGAGCAGAGTTGATCTGTTTGTTTGCCAGTGTTGCTTTCATGTTGAGCTTCACTGGGTTAGTGAAAATGATGTCAAAAGCAGTGTTTTAGTGATATGTGTATATGTTTAAATATAATCATTTAATTTTTATTAGGGTGCAGGGACTGATGAACATGCATTGATTGAGATCCTGGTCACTAGGAGCAATCAGGAGATTCAGGAGATGTGTTCTGCCTATCAGGATGGTAAATAAAACCTTGCTGTAGATGTAATAATACATTGTCCAGCAGGCGGCGCCATTGATCTAGGCTAAAAAGATCAAAAGTCTTTGTAATTGGCTATTCACAGTTTTTCTCAGTTGCTTTGGTACATTTCTCGAATTATCCTTGAGATTGGAAAACAGTAAGTGCATTTCTCAAACAAAAAAAAAAAAAAAAAAAAAGAAGAAGAGCAAAACACAGTGGATTACCTGCAAAAGCCAATCTCTTGCTCAAAATCCTTAGTTCATCTCTCATTAATAAATATCTTTGTCAATGAACATGTCAGTGCCATCAGAATGACAAGTCCTTGTGTCATAGTTTACGGATAAGACAGTCAAATTGTTTAGTCATGTTGTCAATATAACAGTGTACTCTGGAGGGATGTTTTGATGTAAACTATGGCAGCATTTTAGATGACAGTTACTGTATTAAACAGTATGCCATATGTATGCCATATATCCATTTCAAAAGTACACATTTACACATTACTGTATGTGGGATATTGACTGAAAGAGACTGCATAGATTTCCCAGTTACACTTTTACTAGTGGTCTGACTAAATAAATAAATAAATAACTTTTACAATGTCATCGTGACATAGAAAAGGAAACAAATATGGGCACAAAGATGAAAATAAGTCATGAGTCATTTCAGAGAAATGGTTGATCAGTTATCATTATCTAATAATAATGTGTAAAAATAAAAATAAAAAATGTGTTTTGCAGTTTATGACAACTAGATTAAGCATCTTGCATTTAATGACTTATACAATGAACTAAAGACTAGATGTTTTGATGAGTAAGACTATTGCGCAGAAAACTATAAAATACATTTTGAGCGACATGACATTAGCAACTGATAATGTAGGATAAATGTGCATATTCAATTGAATAAATGTACAAAAGCAATCGCAGCTTGTTCAAAAGAATGAGAAACTGGTTTTATGATGTGTATAAATGACTAGATGATGTGGAGGTTGTACAAGTAGTTTTGAGAATTTCATTTCTGATTTGAGAAATGCACCAAAGTGACTGAGAGAAACTGTAATACAGTTTCAACAATTATTTATTTATGGACAAACTGTCCATCACTTTATGTCTATCCTATCCTACATTATCTTTCTTCTACATAGCCTATAAAATAAGTTTGGAGGACGCTCTCGCATCAGATACATCTGGGCATTTCAAACGGATTCTGATATCTTTGGCGCAGGTACATCTACACAGTTCTTGCATCCAAATACTGACTCACAGTTCATACTTAGTGCTTTATGAACTCATATTTTACTTCAATCTGATGGTGTTTGTCAGGGAGCCCGTGAGGAGGACCCAGCAGACATGGCCAGGGCCTTAGAAGATGCCCAGGTAAGTGTGAAATAAAAAAAAAAAAAAAAAAAACACAGCTGTCTTTTGTTAACCATGTATAAAGGTAATGCCAGAGTATTATTATAATATTACATTTTTTTGTCTAATTTGAGGAATTGGCAGATGCATGCAATGCAGACTCCGGTGACATGGAGGACAAGTTCATGAGTATTCTGTGCACGAGGAGTTTTCCTCACCTGAGGAAAGGTAATGTAAACTCATGTTTGCTTCTGGCACACATGCTAATACATGTCTTCATGGACGCTGCAGCCAACATTTGCTGTATCCCCTCCAGTGTTCCAGGAATTTGTGAGGTGCAGCAACAAAGATATCGAACAGATCATAAAGAAGGAGATGTCAGGAGATGTTAAAAATGCCATGTTTGCTATCGGTAAGACTTCTGTCAGGACAGTGACCAAGCATCAGGAAAATACTTTTTTATTTTATGACAAATTACTTAGATTTACTAATACAGGGGTCATATATATATATATATATATATATATATATATATATATATATATATATATATATATATAGTTTAGCTTTATTTCGATTAACAAAACAATTTTTATAGTTTTAGTTAACAATAAAAACTCTTAGTCAGGGTAGCACCATATTTAATTTAAGCTGTGAGTGACAGAAGTACAGTGCATTTAAAGGACTGTACTGTTGTTTAACAAAATAGCGATTGTTCAGATGACATCTTTCTGAAAAACTTTCAGTAGACATAGACACCATAAAATAGTTTTGAAAGTTGTGAATTGTGAAAATGACATGCTCTAGGACCTTTATACCGTGTTCCACTGTAAAGACTGAAAGTATGTCCTTTACTGTCTTGTTTTCATCCGCATTAAATTCAATATGGTGTCTAACCTGATTAAGGGTTATAACAAAGCTGCAGACATTGTATACATGCGAAAAGTACGTCTTAAAGTCTTGCAGATGATTAATTTATGACTCTGTTTTCTAATGTTATAAGGGGTGTATGATACGACTCCTTTAACAGTTACATCAGCAAGCAGTGACATTCATGATCACATGTTTTACATTCAAAAAATCATATGACTCCAGTCATCTAAAAAATAGCAATTACATGTTTTCCAGTGCGGAGTGTGAAGAATCAGCCATCTTACTTTGCTGACCGATTGTACAAAGCCATGAAGGTAAAAGTGCATTATGTAATACACTTCCCTCAACATCTGTCTCTGAGCATGAGGAACAAACTCAAACAGCTGATGTAGCCCAAGAACGTGACATCAGTCAACTCAAAGTGACTACAGAACAGGAAAAAACTCCTAACTCGGGTCTCTTTAATATCTAAAGTGTTTCAATGCTCCCAGTGAAAGTGTTGTTCTCACACAACAGTAATCACGCTCCAGTAGTCTGGAGTTTTGAAGACATGTTTTATAATATCATTTCATAGCACTTACTACTGGTAAACAATGAGTCCGCACACCAGAAAATGCTCCTTAGCAATTTTAATGATTGCTCACCACGTGTAACGTTTCGGGTCCAAGCCCTTCATCAGACATATGACATATGACATCATTGTTTACCTTTGCAACTACTTGTCTGCCCAGCACCCAGTTTTAAGGTTTAGGATGTGCGTGCTGTACCTTTGAATTCTATAGCTCTTACTACTCCCACTCTTACTATTTCACAAGTTAATGCTGAAATAAAACAGAACTGAGGACTCAGTTAAGTCTCTGAGTAAAACCATTACAGACACTGATTAAAAACATGCTTTACTGAGTAAGTCGCTCAATACAAAATGAAACATGTTTTATGGTCTAAGTTCTTGTGAGCTAAACACACTTGTGTAAAGCAACAGTCATGTAGAGCTCATCTGATGAGAGAGTATTTGTGCCAGGGATGGTTCTCAGGCTTGATTATGAGTCACAGGCCCTGTGATGAGCATCTGCACAATTGCTGATGCTTTACTTCATAACCATCACACAGATCAGCGGTCAGGCCAGAGTTTCCTAAGCACTGTGACTTTCCCTGCAGGGCCTGGGAACAGACAACAGGGCTCTGATCCGTATCATGGTGTCCCGCTCCGAGATTGACCTCTTCAACATCCGCAAAGAGTTCAAGGAGACCCATGACGCCTCTTTGCATGAATTCATCCAGGTAGAGACATTTGTTGTAAGTTGTGTGCTCCTTCTCTTACATACTGCATGCATTTGTGCATGTGTTACTGGTGCGATCAGACGTTAGTGAATTTAAAAGAGAGTTGTGTAGATATTGTGTTTTGTCTTACTGTAGGCGTTGCACATCCTCTTTTGGTTAAGTCGAGGGGAACAGAGTGTTTGACAGGTTCCTGCGGTGTACTCGCTCGACTCAGCTGTTTAGGAATTCCCCCTGCATGCTTGACTTCCTCTCAGTTCGCTGAATCTGATTGGTGGAGTGAATGGAGACAGGAAGTGTTCAATAACAGGTCTATTCTGGCTCTGTAGGCAAAACTCCCTTTAGAGATCAATAACAACACTAAATTATACATTTTATGTCTTATTTTTTGGGCTTATCATGCTATTATTTGGGCAATTATGCAAATGAACCAACAGACACAAACTAATGCTTCATTTAAATTCAAATCATATATATATAAAAATCTAAAATAAGAGCATGATTTATTTTTAGATGCTTGCAGATAAAGCATGCTGAGAACAAGTCTTTCTGTCTGTGCTTTTAAGGTGTGTGTCAAAATATTTCCTAATTAGATTTAATGTTTTGTAGAATTTTCATAACATTTTAATTTGCATTTGCAAACATTATTTCCATGGAAATGCACTTTAGACTATGAAGGAAGGAAAGTGATCTGTAATTACGTAATGCAGTGAATTTCATAATGGCTTAATATCATCATGCAACACAAAACTTCCACTGATATGATTATGATATACGCTCCCAAATTATGAGGGGTGTGTTTTGTATGCTTTATTTCAAAATGTTTCGTCTGACCAAATCATATTATTTTCTCAGGGTGACACATCAGGAGACTTTCGTAAAACCCTTTTGATTCTCTGTGGAGGTGAGGACTAGAACATTGTCCGTCGTCTGGGATGTGTCACACAGGATATTCATGCCAAGTAACCAGTGCACCCCGTTCCCATTCATTGTTTGTGAGTTTCTAGTAACATACAGTCTTTGTGCCCTCTGCTGCCATGTCTATGCCAAAGCTAATGACCTGCGCAGAAGCCATACCTTGTCCCATTTTCTAAAAATCTTGTGAAACACATTTTTTTTTACAGTTAAAAGCACTTTTTATAGTGTAACCGTACTACTAGTGCTTTATTTGTTAACCAACATCCTGTTTAAATTGATTACACCAGAAATAAAAGACGTGATCGTGTTTGAGTTTTTATTGTTGAGATGGACACCATTGTTTTTGTGTTTTAATACCAAAAGTTGCTTTAAATCTAGTACAGAATGTGGTGATATGCTTCTGAACACAGTACCAAAATTGCAGATAATACAAAAGATCTGCACACTTGTTATTCTCCTTTTATTTAAAAAAAAGTTTATTTTTTTTATCTTGCACCTGGCCAAGATGTGCTTACTTTGACTATTTTCATAAAAATGTAAACAAAAAAAATGACTGACTTCAAGTGTGGTCACGTATGCAAACTTTCATGGGCATTTCAGTAGGAATCCACATTAATATTTTGTAATGCATATTTTGCAACAGGTTTCGGTTGGTCACACAGATTACACTGTTCACAATAAACAATGGACCTTTTCAGCCGCACCTTTAGTATTTTCATGAATTGCATAGGCTTATTGATGTCATGCAAACTTAATTTATATGACATACTGTGGGCTAAATAGGAAAACTGACAAATTCGTTTTTAAAAGCCCATTCACTTCCATGGATGATAATTTTAGCGAGAAAGAATAATGTTTTAAAAATTGGTCTGATTTTAAAGGGATCAAATAAAAAAACATTGTTTTGTGTATTTGGTGTAATGCAATGTGTGAATGGTTTTAAAGGGTTAGTTCACCCAATAATCAAAATCATGTCATTAATGACTCACCCTCATGTCGTTCCAAACCCATAAGACCTCCGTTAATGCATATTGGAGACACAAATCATTTCAAATGATTCAGTTCGATTTGGTGAACTGGTTCAAAAAGATCCGGTTACATCGAGTGATTAGTTCGTGAACCGGATATCACTAAACTGCAGCGAACGCGCTCACAACAGACAAGGAAGAGAAGACAATACTGAATAAAGTCATAGGTTTTGCTATTTTTGGACCAAAATTTATTTTCAATGCTTCAAAATATTCTAACGGACCCTCTGATGTCACACGGACTTCTTTGATGATGTTTTTCTTACCCTTCTGGACATGGACAGTATACCGCACATACCATTTCAATGGAGGGACTGAGAGCTCTCGGACTAAATCTAAAATATCTTAAACTGTGTTCCGAAGATGAACGGAGGTCTTACAGGTTTGGAACGACATGAGGGTGAGTTATTAATGACGTGATTTTGATTATTGGGCGAACTAACCCTTTAAGGTTTAAAAAACACATTATTTTCCACATAATGTACATTATTGTTTCTCCTCTATGCCTAGCATATGCCTAGAAATGCATTGTTTTTTTACAAAGCTCATCAGTCTGAATAGCGAGATGTGCTCTGATTGGCCAGCTATCCAGTTAGTTGTGGTTGGCTTAATGCCTCAAGTATGTGACAGAAATGTTACGCCCCTCACCATACTGTGATGCTGTCTCCCGGCACGACAAGACAAAGACAATAAAACCCATTCCAAACAAGGCATTTGTTGCATCCAGTGGGGACATAATTACTGATTATAATGACTTATACTGTGTTTTTACGCGTTTTGTATCGCGCTACATAAACATAAAACCATGTCTGCATTTGTGAGAAGGGGAAACAACAAACAACAAGTGCTACACTACACTGCTCAAAGCTCGCATTTGAATCATCAGTGGCAAATTCTTTAAATATGTAAACGAACTTACAGGCTGTGAGTCCGATGCCCAGACTGCCCTTGCAAAGTTTGAACTGCCCGACTTTATAGAAACAGCCTTTGTGCATAGAAGCATTGTAGGCTTCTGGTTCAGGAAACAGTCCTCGTTGTGCGTAAAATGCGCTGCACATTTTTGAATATTTGGGTTGAACTTATCTGAAACAGTGTTATAAATACAACTTAACCACTGATATCTAGTTGTGTCCTCTTTTGGAAGGCCAAACAAAGTAGTTTCGCTTTCACAACAAAACACACAGTGACTCCACGACATGATTTTATTTTACAAAAAAAGTTACGCCTTCTTTTTTTGTGTGAAAATTTGGGCAGTGTTATGCAAATCATCCCACATCATGATATAGACATGTGGGTCGTGTTAGAATGAGCCATTTTAGGTTGGAGTGGTTGACTCTTTAACTTTTATGAAGAATATCTCTTTGGATTTGAGACTTAGTCTTTGCAACTTTACAGATCTTCTTTATGCACCAAGAGCTTGTAACACTCCATAGAGAAAGGAAAATTTAAAACTGCATCATATGACCCCTTTAAAAGGATAGACTTGGGTCCACACCACAACTATAATGATAAAAGCACAGAAGGAAAGATAAGATTGCTCACTTTCAGAATAATTTTTTTTTTTCCAGCTGATGAATGCTTAAAAACACTGACAGCCAATCACAATCAATCATGCTTTCTTGAGAATTTAAAACAACAGGCGACAAAACTGCAGCATGTTCTTATAATAAACATAGTGGACACTATCATAGTTGTTGTTATAATTATTATGGGAATAGGCATTTAATGATGTTTTCATGATCTCAGCAGCCAATAATTCACAAATTGGTGTTTATGCTCACCTATATAAAATCATATTTTTATGTAATGGGTCATATATATTTTTAGTCTGTGTAGTTTTTTTTTTTATTACAGGTGTCAATTTAATTTCCTAGCGACAACAGAAGGCACAGGACAAACACTTCCTACTTTTTTAAAGTTAAGCATATTTATTTTGCTTTTTTATATCTTTGCATGATTATTATATAACTAGTTGCATTTAATGATTAGCATTTTCACATGATTTTCGTTACCCTTTGATCCATTTTTCAGTCACAAAAAATCAAATACCACTGGCCTTAAACATCCAGTATTTATTTCAGCAGAGGATGTTTCTCACGTCCTTATTTTCATTAGTGGTCTGAATAGCTGATTCACCCAGATCAGTCATTAACTTTATTTACATGACAGATGCCACATAAGGAAATTCCCTCCTGTTGTAATCTATGCAACTCTGTTCTGAATAGGAAATATCTGGTTATAAACTGCAGATGGTAAATGTGATCTTTGATGCTCGGTAGATTTCATTTAATTTTCTAAAGATAAATCATGCAGTATGATGTTGATAAAAATAAAAGCATAAGGACTTAAAAAAATGGAAAGTAAAAAAACATAGGACTTGATACATATATAAGTGCCTGCCCTGAATACGTTGCTTTTGTTGGATTTCTTGATGCACATCACACCTTAATTACATATCATGTGCCATTTCGAAGTTTTTTTTTTAAAATTGTATTTCAACACATTTTCTGTTCTCTTGGGCTTCGCACCAGTTTCAAGAGAGGTTTCCCAGATAGCAGACAGCAACAGTATTGTTATCTGCTGATTTCAGGGTGTGAGTAGTAGCATTAATGGATCTTTTTCCGTGCAACAGCCTTCCGATCTCAAAAACCAACCTTTAAACCATTAATTCATTATACTCTTTTCTGCAGCTATGTGTGCATACACGCATCTGTTTGTGTGTGTGTGCAGACGTGTCTTTGTGTGAGCGCAGCTGTTGTCAGGCCATCTTTAGTTAAAAGAGGAAAGAAGAAAAAAACTTGTGGGGCTAGGAAATCCCCTGCAAGTAGACCAACATCCCATCCACCATCGATGATGTCTGCAATAGCAATAACATTGTTAAATTCAGAACAAAACATCAAATACATTTTCATAATGATATTTTCGACTGTGTGTGAACAGTTGCACATGCAAAAGCAAGACAAAACTGAACTATCTGGGGCGTTGTGAGATGTTTAATGTCAGAGGTAACAAGAGGTTACTATGCAGACAAAACTTAAACAACATGAGTGCATTTCTAAGTGTACTTTTTGTTGCGTTTGCAAATCTGCATGCAGCTTTGCATTTAAGAAATGTAAGGCTTTTTATCAGTGCACATTTTGTGCATGTAACCGTGATGACTTTTTGTGGTTTAAAAACGTTTTAAAGACAACCCAAATGCAATTATACTCGTTTTATGAACTTTCTTCTTCATTGAGCTTTATTTATGGGACAGTTTTGAGGCAAATGCATGCAGTATGATGATCATGATGATGTATTTCAATTCTCTAACTCAGTATAAGGCATTAAACTGCTGATTTATGAAGTAACTATAAATAATTTGATGCAGTAATCCTTTGCTCCTTTTTACAACATATACTTATAGCATTGTAAACAGTCAAAATATGCTATGCTGCTATTTACTATTCCACTAATATATCTGTTGTCTGGTAACACTTAGCTAAGCAGTCTCAAGTTCCTGGATGCATACCAGGTCCCACTTTTGAGCTAAAAAAAATATCAGGGCCTTTCACTATGTGGGAATTCCCCCTTATGTTTAAAAACACAGCAAACGCTTCCCCCACTGCCACCAGTTTCCTTAAAAAACGCCTCTCGGACACAAGTATAATGTGTAGGTGAGTAATTGTACCATGTTTTTATTTTTATTTTCTAGTATTACTAATAGAAAGAGAAATTGATGTTTCTTTTTTAAAGCTTGGATAAAAATGGGAAATTATATCAGTAAATTTGGGTTTCCATAAAAGCTGTGACAAAGGTGAATTTATTTTTGATTATGATGTTGATTGTAGTACATTTTAAAGGAATTTTTATGAAAATTCACCTACTTATCTATTGTTTACTAAAAGCATGTGTTGTGCATTCGAACTGGAGTAAAGTAAATTTCTAAAATATATTTAGCTTTTTAATCGATTCCTTTTTCCAACTATCCTTGAGTGTATTATATATATATATATATATATATATATATATATATATATATATATATATATATATATATATATATATATATATATATATATATATATATATGCACTCTAATTTGGAGACTATTTACTGTACATGCAGCTGTACAAGTTTTTAAGTTGCTTGACTGTATACAACCGTTATTTAAATAAATCAAGTTTTCTTATTTTTTTGTATTATTAATTTTGATAGGTAACCACATAAATTGATCATTAAACACATTTAGATCACACACATATGTGGCAGAATCTAGTACGAGTTTGAAGTTAATCTTTAGTTTCCACAAGATGTCACCATTTATTTTCAAAGCAGGATAAGATTTACAAATAGGATGTTAGGAATAATCATTTTGAATTATGGCGATGGCTGCCTTATCAATGATACTGAAAAAATGTGTTGTAAAAGTCACATTAAATTTCCTGTAAGAATATTATTGTTCTGTGGTGCTGTAATGATGGAAACTGAGCTCATACTTGGATTACAGGACAAAAAGTTTATATCTGGCTGGAGTGATCCTTTTGTTCTGAAACTTTCTGTGGATTGCATGTGCAAGGTTTTTTTTTTTTTTTTTTTTGCACTGATTGTAAATTAAATGTAATGAACGTGAATATAAAACAGATTGGATATGGTTAAATGAATAAAGGGACGTACTAGTAGTTTTTTTTTTTTTTTTACCCAGAATACTGTTAGAATTCTGATGATTAATGAATTTTCCTGAAGTTAACCTCAAGGGTCATAAAACGCGTTCATCCATCCATGTGTTTACTTTCATAATGAGCTTCAGTTTCTGTTTTCAATAATGGTATCATTGGAAAAATGCTGAAAATTACAAACCCAGAGATTTCCTTTAATTAATTAGACCTACCATCTCTTCATAATGGAATTTTTTTCCCACAAATTCACAACTCCTGACAGCTTTTCCTGTCAGTAATGTGAAAACCGTGGAATATTTTGACAAAAAAAGCAAAAACAAAAAAACAAAACTAATATGCCAAGCATGTTCCAAATTGCAATGACTGTACTTTCAAAGTATTTCTAAAACTCTCATATTTCTCAAATTTAAATATGTACTGTGCGTCATACATCATACATACCAAACTTAGTGTATTGATTATGCTAAGCATGTTGAAAATATGTAATTTTCATATAATGGTTTAACTTCCAGAATTGCCCAATAACGACAACTCTTCTGTTACCCAATTCAAAATCTCATTTTTTAATTTCTTAATTTCATCATGTATGAACAGCCTTTTAATTTGCATACTCAGATTGAATAAATATTATAGAATGAGTTGAGTAGGCTATAGAACTATAGTATAGCATTTACTACTGAGTACTTTTTATTTTATTTTTAATTTTTTTATTTTCAGAATAGCTACTGGGGTTTAGAACAGCTGAGACAACCAATTTAGTTTCCTGCAGTACTGATTAACGTTTTCGAGATAACTCACACCAGAATGAGTAAGTATGACAGACATCTGAATCACCATTAGGTTGCTTAATGAATGCACAGTTATTCATTTACACCCTGTATACTTCATATGTGGGTAAAAAATAATAATAACACAGAGATACAATTAGATGCTTATTCTTGTCAATGAAAATACATTTTATGATAAAGTGGATTTTGCGTGTCGGTTCCATTGTGTGTGTCTAACTTTATTTGGCACCAAGTGAATTATCACTGTAATAAGTGGGCCTACTGTAAATATGTAAATTAAATTTAAAAAAAATTATTATTAAATATAAATCTGAAATATTTTATATATTATATACTACTACCAATCACTTAACACACACACACACACACACACACACATATATATATATATATATATATATATATATATATATATATATATATATATATATATATATTTTTTTTTTTTTTTTTTTTTTTTTTTTTTTGCTTTATGTTAATCACGAACGTTTTAGAAATATGACATTAGATACAAGAACTAGTGCAAAGAAACGTAACATCAAATGGAAAGCAGGCGAATCATTTAAACGAATCATTTAAAGTTAATCATAAAATGTTGAAGATAAGTCAGTTTTTTTTCTATAGCCTATATGAGCTCAGCCTAAACCACTAAAATAGTAAAGCCACTAAGTCGATATATTTAACTAATTTGCGAACGTGTGCCATCGAAAGAACGATGACTGATTCTTGAACGAATTGTTCTTTCGAATCGAATCTTTATCATGAATCGTTTGAACCGGATAATGGTCCAGAACAATTCTTTCACGAATTGCACTGAATCGATCCAAGCGGTTCGTAAAGAGAATCGATTCGTAATGATCCACGAACCGAGGAGTGCGTTGTACTGTAACTAATTTGAGAGATATTAAAGGACTGGTAATATATTTGAGGCCTGAATAAGACAGATCTTAATAAAATGTGTTAATAAGCTACAGTTCAATAAAGCATACAAAACCTTTGGCTTTTAGTGTTGTTAAAGCAAATTATATTTGTGTTCTAAATGGCTGGATGTTTTACAAGTAAACACGGGCTGCAACAAGCTGAACTGGAAACAGGAAATACAATAAACACCCTTATTATTATTATTATTATTATTTATTTTTTATATATAAAAATATAGAAAAACGTGTATTACATGACAAAATATACAGTGTCTTTATTTGAACGTTTCAGTTCGTGTATTAAGGGACCACTTGATGGCGCAATTACGCTCTTACATGAAAGAATCACTTCATTTGTGTTGCATCTAACGAACCGTTTGAATAAACCGATTCGCGGAAAGGAATCGGACTTCCCATCACTAGAGCGAACGCGGCTCTGTTTACATCTGCGGAATTTCCCAGCTCGCGCCGCGAACCACTTCCGCAAACCTCCGGCCGATCAAAGACGCGTCTCCGTCAAGATACAGAAAGCGCTCCTCGTTTCATTAAAAACAAAGAACTAGGGGTCAAAAACAGGTATGTATAAATGTTATCGTGCGACCGGTTTGTTTTTTCCCCTCTTAGGACATTATTGAGTGTATTTAGGTGCTGTTTGTGGCTTTAGGGAGAGCTAGCGTGAAAGCTTTGTCTGCTAGCGTGGTAAACACATCACCTGCTGTTAGCCGGATGCTAAGCTAATAGCATCATATTTGTTTTGAAAGTGAGTCATTTATTTAGAATACAAAATACGTTGGGTTTGATCTTGTGTGGGCAACGTTAGGGGGTTTCGGCTCATTAATAAAAGCTCATGGTTTCCATACTGTTTCTGTTTGAGGTCGTATTGTTAAGTGAAGTAATTCGAGAGCTGTTGATTAAGAGCTTGGAGGGGATCAGAAATAAACATGATCATCTAGATAAGGTTTCCTGTAGTCTAAGATCATCTATTAGCGTGATGTTGACACTACCAGAGCTGATTAAACAGGTCTTTTCATGGAAAGGAAAGTGAAAGGGTTTAGCTTTAGATTTAGTTGGGTTTACAGTTGCTGTGAAGGTAGGTGGCTGTGTTTTTCACGATTCTTTGTTTTTGAGATATTGTCTTTCTAGGATACGAGATATTGTCTGGTGTCTGGCTGCTGGTTTGACCTGTCACTTCATGTAACGTTAAATGTCACTTGTCATGGTTATATGGAAGTGAGGATTTATGCTGGTCTCGGTTGACTGATTTATTAAATGCTGATGGGAAAACCATAAGCTGTTTTAGAATATCTTAATGACTGCTATGACACATTTAGTTATGATATCAAAGATGTGCATTCAAATCATTATGTCTTGAAATAGGTAAAGAGAAATCCCCAAGATGCCATTATTCAAATGCTTCTCTTTGAATTGCAAATTGACAATTTTTACGCACTTCAATGCCGTCAGTTCATGTTACAGTGCTTATCTGAGAGTTTTTGTTTAACCTGTCTGTACAGTACACACATATGAATGACCACCTGATTTCTTTGTTTTAGTACAGGGAAGCATGTTTGGTAAGTGACGGGGGTGACAGATGGAGGGAAAAGGCCCATATCGCATCTATGACCCTGGTGGGAGCGATTGCCAGGTGAAAGACGAGGCCAGCAGCCTCAGCTACAGACAGCTGCTAGAGGAAAACACCGTTTTGAGGGAGAGAATGAAAGGGCTGAAGAGTTTAGGTGAGAGATCCTAAACTGCCAGCTATTTTTAATGCCTTTGAGCATAAAGAACCTGATTGATCCGGCTGGTTTGGTCAATATGAACCACCTGGGAAGAATATAGATAAATCACTTTATATTTTCAATTTCACCAACTGTAAGTGTCTAAGATGAGGTTATGTAATAGTTAAATGCCTTGTGTGTTGCTCAGTCTGTGCATCAAACTCATTAGATCACTGGAATCTTGTGTTGCTAATTTGGACGTTGGTTCAGAAATGAAGCTATTCTGGATTTTCAGCTTTTTGACATACAATTATGTCAGAGCAGCTGCTTTTTGTCATTGTCTCATTGTTTTCTCGTGACTGGTAGGAGACCTGTTAGAGGAGTCTCAGACAGAGGCAGCAAAGCTTCGGAAGAAGGTGGAGGAGCTGGTGAGGGATAACGAAGCGCTGAAGTCGTCCACGACCAGCTTTGCCTCCAGTCTGTGCATGGGCGCCCCTGTTCAGACAGATAGACAAGGTAGAGTTATATCATTTTTCTGATGGAGTGAAGTCTGTGAACCAAAGAGACCTCTTCTTAACCCAGATCTCATGTGACTGTGGCTTTCTTTAGGTCATGGAAAACATCACGCTCATCCTACAACAGAAAGACAAGAATCTCGGGATTGTTTAACTGGAAATACTTTACGACCAGAGGCAACTGTAAGCACTTCTACTGAAACGTTTGGAAGCATGCTATAAATATGATACCATCCAAATTTTAAGTCAATGATGTTATCGCACATAGTAATATAACTTTCAGTTTTGCGAATTGCAGTTAATTTGAATCCCATGTGAAGTCAAAATAGGAACATATCCTTTATAAATTCATACTGTATAACTGACATGTTATAACTAGTTGGATTTCCATTATCCCTTTATTGTGAAAATCCCACACTTGGATTATATATGCCAGTTAGGTGAATTGCTGGTTAAGTAGTTTCGACCTGAACAGTGAAATATCCTTCATTACTTAATATTGTGTGTGTTTATCGCAATGCACGTGTTATGATATATTCCTAATTTCCATCATAGCTGTGTTAATCGTGAAAATTTTTTCGCAACATGCTTTACAAATCTGAATGGAACTTCTAGTTTTACTTGTCATTTTCCTCATCTGTGAAGGGTAAATTATTTACCAGTTGATGTTCTGTGTGACAGTCAGAGCAAGTGTTGTAATGCTGTGAATTCTTGTATTTACAGGAAAGTTCGTCTGAGTTTGAAGTGGTGAATATGGAAGAGAAGACGGTTTCGGAAACCCAGACGGTGAGTTTTAGGGATGTTAGGAAATCCTGGGCTGCTACAGTCACTCAACTGCACGTGTGTGAACTTGGTGTGTATTTTGCTGGATTGTTGCTCCGTTTCGAACATTCCGTATTCTGTCATTTTGTGCTACGCGTGCAAGTCATGTGTGACACATTCCAGTCACTGTAGTTGCTCAGCTGTTTTCTTCCTTGTCAAGGATATATTCATTGTAATGAATCAACGTATCTGTATGAGGCTGTTCCTTCGATGACTCAGAGGGAAACTCCAGGATTTAGTTAGTATGCAGATAGACTGAAAAACTCATGCATGTGTATAAGTTTATGGAATACCTCTTTGGTTAGGTTTACAAAAACTTCTGTACACAAATTTGCAAAACTGGAAATGTATAAATAGAGGTATTTAAGGGTTTTTTTCACTTTCAGTTTATGGTTTCGCAGTGCTTTTCTTGTGTATTGGGGAAGATGAAGTCTAGATATTGACAGTAAAGGTGCCACTTGATCCCTAATGATTGTTATTATATGTTAGGGTGTTTTTGGGAAGAACGTTTGGGTAAATTCTGCTTTATAATGCAGACTGGAGGGATGCACCTGCCACAGGAGAACATGGAGCTGGCGAGTCAACTCCGGCGACTGGAGAGTTCTTTTAGTGTATTTGCTGAAGAGTCAAATCCCAACCAGCTGATGGCTCACCTGGGCCGCATGGCTGTGGAATTCCACCACTTATCATCCAAGGTCCAGAAGAACGAACAGAGAACATCTCTCCTGCAGGTGAGAGGGCTGAGCTTGTGACACCTTTTGGGCCTCTGGATTGGCTGTGAGTCGTGTTATGTGAATTAATCAAGGTTTGATTTACTGAGAATTTAATTCGCTCTTATCTCTAGACACTCTGTGAACAGCTAAGACAGGAAAACAGCGAGCTTAGGAAAAAAATGGAGGAGGACCTCCATTACCGTAACCGAGATCTGGAACAGCTGAGGTAATTTGTACATTTTTCTTATATTCTCATCTTTTATTTACTCATGGAACAACTAAAAGCAAAAAAGCCCGCTGTGAATCTGTGAGAGGAATCAGTGTGAGTAAACTGTGAAAATATCGTAAGGGGCCACAGTATTTCCTGCTGTGCTGGAACTGAGGGGTCTTTCCATCTGAGGCTTGTTCTCTGACTGTGTCAGATAGAGAATCCTGTTTCCAGTTTTGAGTTTGGTTCTGTGTGCTCTGGACAGGCAGGAGAATTTGAAACTGAAGGAGCAAGTCAGCGGAGGAGCCCAGGCAGCAGCTATTGAGCAGCCGAGTCCAAAGGAGGAGCCAGTGAAAGAAGAGATAGTCAAAACTAAGGTGGAAATGACCGTGACTCAGCAGGTGTGCACTTTCTTTCTTTTTTCTTTTCCATGAACCTCTTTATCGCAGGTGACATCACCATAGAATTCCTGGTGCTGTTCTAAATTTGTGTTGGGTTTTTTTGTCTTTAAATTCCCTTTCAGACCAGTGAAGTTGCGGTCTGGTTGCTTTTTTGTTTTGTTAGCTCTTTCAGTGGGAGTTCTTAGAAGAAGAAAAAAGAACTAATGTGTAAATTGGTCCCCGGTTTCTAAATTGAGAAGCTTCTTATTTAGTCACTTTTGCCACTTCGATTAGTTTTGGGAATACCACCTTGGCTCTGAATACTGCTCTTCCTCAATGGTCTTTCTGTTTAAGTTCCTCATTTGTGGGTTTTTTTTTCACAGTATGACTAAATATTGAAGAACAATACGTACGGTCATTGTGTTACGTTCTGACTCAACCTAAAGACTGCTGTATTGTAGTATGATGGGAAAATTCTAGTGGGTTGGTCATGACCTAATGCTTTGATTGATTACATGTACATGTGAACAGTTTTCAGTCTAGCAGAGATAATTTATGGTTTTTAATTGGGAAGACCATTCAAACTGAGTTTCAGTTTCCCTAAAAAGATATAGGATGGATGTAGATTTGGTAATTATTAACAAATTTCACTTCATTTTATATATATATATATATATATATATATATATATATATATATATATATATATATATATATATATATATATATATATATATATATATATATATATATATATATATATATATATATATATTTAAATACATTCATTTAGAGGAATGAAGAATGGAAAATATTACATTTTCCATTAAGTAATATTTTAGATTCTTTTCTTGTCAAAATTTCAGTTTGTAAGACTAAATCTTACTCTTAAAAAAATTAATTATTTTTTTTACATTTACAGTCTGGTAAAGCTGTGGAAAAAACACCATCTAAAACTTGTGATCCGGAGGTGTATGAGAAAAAGATCAAGCTTCTGGAGAAACAGAGGAAAGATGTAAGAATTTTCTGGAGGTCCCCTGCTTTCTTTATGCTTGCTTTCCTGCTGACATAGTTTCCCATTTGACTCTGATGTGTCAACTCTTGCCTTTGACCTTTCTCAGGTACTAGAGGTGAACAAACAGTGGGACATTCAGTGGAATTCAATGAAGACACAGTTTGAGCAGAAGGTACATGTCAACATATACACGTATATAAGTGCTTTATAAATATGTTCCAGTGGGCCTTCTAACTAATCATTGTAGCTCAGCTTAATGATAGTTAAAAAAAAAGAAACGCATTAAGAAACATGAATCACTTTACTAAGAAACAACAATTGCTTAATGAGTCCGACCAGCCAGTGTGTGAATGGTGGGAGATCGAAGCATATGAATCATCACATAAAATTCCTGTGTAACTTGAAGGCTGCTGACTGGCCCTGTTACTGCATTTGGGTGGCGGTGGAAACGCTGTTGGGGCAAAGGAATGGAAAGCAATTCTGTGTGTGTGTGTGTGTGTCACAGTATTGCACACCAGACCACAGGCCCCTCCTGTCACACCTCTGGCAGAATTTCCCTCACCTCGCCCGTACCCACTGTCTTCCTGTTGTGGCTCGCCGTAGGGGCTGGCCAAGGTTGCACAGCTGCGTGATCTCACGGCCCAGAGATGGTGATGCCTGTTGCATCTCCGCATCTGCTCGGTCTGAAAAAGCATACCGGGGCTGTTTCTCTACACGCATCCTCTGTCGTCATGGGGGGTTCGTGTTAAACTCAGAGCAGTGGAACAAAAACAGTTCCATTTTGTTATTCTTATTGCTTTGATTTCATTTTTTGCGGTTTATTATTTTTTATCATTCTTTCTACCATAAGATGCACCACACAACTATAGAACAGATTACAGCCCCTTGTCAAACTTCTGATAAATGCACACTCGGGCATGCAGATTAAAGCATACTGCAATATATAAAATTTTTGCCCATTCAGGGCTGTTTTGTAACTGATGGTCTTTGATTTTGTGATAGTATGGACTGTTAACCAATGTATCTGAAACCAATTTACAAAAACACACTGTCAGGTGAGCC